>NC_056739.1:1396063164-1396128164 GCF_019279795.1 Protopterus annectens | reverse complement strand
CCAGCTTATTGTACGTTTTTTATTTTTTATATTTTTTTCCCCTAAGATTTGTTTTTCAATTGAATTGTACAGGTTATAGGTCACATTAAAGGTGGGAAAATTTCTGAAATTATTTATTGTGGTCTCATTTTTTTTATATCACAAAAACCTGCATTTTAACAGGGATGTGTACACACACACATACTTAGTGCAAGAGAATGGGTGGATATTCAGACACTGTTGACATTCATCTAATAAATCAAACTGGACTCTGTAACCTGTAGAAAGAAGATCAGTGTACTCAGCGTTTTGAAACTTGGTATTTTTTCTGTATGTGGTGCCTTTAGTGTTTCTACCATAGACTCAGCAGGACTGCAAGAGTATTTGAGATCACAACATCTCTACTCACCAAATGAAGACTAACTGTTAATGCTCCACACTTACATATTTATCTGATAAATGGTGACTTTTTTTTTCAAATTCAGAAAGTATCAGTGTCACAAAATATATGCCTCCTCAACTGTAGCATCTTCCAGGAAAACAGACACTGCCATGACTGTCTACTGTGAAAAACAGTTGCTAGTTCAAGTTCTACATTTAGCAATGGCCTTAAAAACGTCAAGCAATGAGAGTCACAGCAATTGGTTAATGGTTGCATGACAAATGTGTCACAGCAGCTCCCTTAATCCAGTACTCTGTCCTTATCTTTTTAAAGTCTAGACTTATTTTTAAATAGGAGTGTAGGATTCACACTGGAACTCATAAAATGTTTAAAAATGAATAAAGATAACAAATGGGAGAGAAACCATAAGTTTGGCTAACACACATATGTCATCCCTAGCACAAGAGTGTAACCTGCCTGCTCATAAATATGGTAAACTAGGCCCCAGTATTGTCTCAGATGCCAATGTCCCTCTCCCAAGTGAGGAAACAATGGCATACTATTATCTAGCATTTCTAGTTACACTAACGTGCATTGTCATTGCATGACAGCATGTCAAATGCTAAAACATGCACAAATGGCCTGTTCACTGGTCACTGTAGAGCTATGAGTCCAGACTAGGAAAGGAAATAGTATACAATGGAGAATGAGGGTAAGGAGAGTGACAAGTTCTTACAGTTTTATAAGGGGCATGGAATAAACTACCACATGCAACTGTCGATGATCCTCTGCTCAGAGGAGAAGGGACAACAACAGTACTTGCAAAAAAAAATAACTAAACCAAAATAAGTACTTTGAAGAATACTTACTTCCACATCTGTGAATTAATATGCTTGTCCATCATTGAATTAAATGCACATCGAATGTGGTCCCATCTCCTGTCAAACACAAAGTAACCTGTCCTAATCTGCCGACTTCCAAATGTGCAAATCTAAATGGAGATGAAATGGTTGTTACTTAAAGCAGCAGATTCAAAAAACCTTCCTGCAACAAAAAGCAAGCAAAGAAAAGCATACAATTTCCTTAATATTCCAACTCCATAATTTCTGTAAAAACTAAGTAGGTTAGCCTTGTACAGTATTTCCTGCAGTACCTGAAACCCCAAACAAGACCGTCTTTAAAAAAAAATAGCATGGCATTACAACCTTTGCAGTAAATGCAGTTTAAATGTAAAATATTCCTTCCTCTCAGATCAATTAACTTGGAAGAGGGTTCGTCTAGCAGGTACTCATTATGTAGTACTGCACAGCTGTCTTAGGATCCTGAGAATTTCATAAAATTCACTAATACACATTTTTATGCTGCAGTCTAGCTGTGAAATATAATGATGCTTCTGAACACAAGCTTATCTAAGGGAAAAATATGTCTGAACATTTGACAGTACATGCTTACATTTCCTGGACATTCAGAGAAAATACTTCAGGCAACATCAATGTTGGGAGATTACTCATTTTTAAATACATTACATACATTATCAGGCTGTTCAAACAGCTTGTGGTTCTCTATATGTTTAAAGAATCAACAAGTTGTGTTTTCTCTGAGGGATTCTGAGATACCATGAGACTGAAGCTCAGCAAGTCTTGGGACCTCCAAGACGGCTGCACATTAATCAACAGGTTGATGTCAGCTCTTGTAGCATGAAAAATGGCCAGTTAAATCTGTCAGCTTGGGTAAAATGTGGTCACCAGCTAGTAATTATGCTGCCTGAATGTTAGCAAAGAAGAAATTTGGAGAGCATGAGAGAAAATCAACCATAAAATAAGATGAGAAAACTGGTCAAGAAGAATCCTGCAGATGTTTATAACAAAAAGAAGTTCAAGTTCAGTTTTGGTACATGACATGGCTTGATGTAATTTAGAAGTAAAAATTAAATAAACATGCACAAACAGCAAAGGCTGGAGAGAAAAGAAGTTTTCTATTCTGATCAACTAATAAAACTGCAAAAATCAGAGGCTGAAATGAAGAAATGGCCAGCTCACCATGAGGCTTCTCAAGAAAAGCCGTTTCAAAAAAGTAATAAAGTTAATAGAGCACACGGAAAACCTTACATTTTCTGCTCTACTGGGAAAAACTACAATGAGCAGACTGTATTAATTTTACAAAAGTACAATTAACTGGACACAGCAGGATTTGTTAACTGAAAGGGCATGTTACATATATGTCCCAAACTTATATATGAGAAAGCAACCAAGACCTATATTAGTAAAGATGCAGTCATATCATCAGAAAGATATATTCCTGACAAAATTGTGGCAGAAAGGAAAAGTATTAAAAACTAGAAACAACAGGGTGTTTGTGGAAAATGACTTCATTGTACACCAGGCTGAAGATAAGCAGCTTTATCCCAGCCATCGTGGAATGGCAGAAGACAGAAATTAAATTCTAGCTGCAGTATCCAGCTGACTTCAGATTTATTTTTTCTGGAGGATCAAAGACATTTTTTGATGCAGAACATGCTGAAGTGAAATAAAGTTTATCCAACAAACAGTGAGCCAAGCAAGGAAAAGGACTCATCATTCCACGGACAAAAGACAGAAAAAAGGACAGAGGCTGACTAGAAAAATCAGGAGTATCTTGGACTTGAACAACAGAATAGTGTTGGGAGATGGAAATGATCGAGACCGCCAGCAACACTGAAATTAGTGAATAAATGGGAGAATATAAACCAACAATCCTACTGGATATAGGAATAGATATGGCTATGGAAGAAAAAATGGCTGAAAAAATTTAATATTCTTGACTTTGTAAAACTTGTGGGTTTTAAACTGACAAAATAGGAAAGGCTAGACAGAAGGAAGTTTAAGTTAATACAATATTGTGATCTTGGGCTGTTGGGGTGGGGTATGGGGTCTAAAAGTGTACTGTTCATATTATATGTCAAATTAAGAATTTCCCTTGTTTTAACAGGAGTGAATGCCTTAATTAATGCTACTGAACAAACATTTTAAGAAGCACACGTGAAACAATAAACAAAATAATAAAACACATGGAAATAGTAATTTATTTGCACCTGCAAAGTTATTAGCTTCTTTCTTTCCTCATCAGCAAATGCTATCACTGTTAGACAAAGTCTGCAGGTGCAGGCAGTTGGCAAGGGGGAGTCTGATCACTGCAGTCTGAGTAAAATTTACAATTATTATTTTATACATCTGCAAAGTTTGTTAGTTTTTTTCCCATCATTGCAGATTGCTTTTACATGGAGAAGAGCTGCTTTGTAGGTGAAGGCAATTAATCTTCAGGAGTTCTGAACATACAGCTGTGAGAAATGTTAACATTCAAAGGTTCAGTGGGCAAGCAGTTCTGTGAAAAACAGTTTGAAACTGTAGGAAGTGAATACACAGTAGCACAGGTTCATAGGTAGGTACTAGGCTATTGGCCCTATGGCCTATATAAGCCTAGCCAAAAGGTACCCTGGCTTTTGCCACCCAAGAAAATAATTTTCCTGTGCCCCTGTCGAGCAGAGTCACAGAAGTGATCCCCCCAGGGTGAATTTCCTATCTCCCATCCAATCATCAAGATTTTTCTTGCAGAGTGCTAATGAGGAGCTTTACTTGATATAGATATAGGTCACTCCATCAGCCTTAACACTTTTATGCATTTAACAGAATAGTGCACATTTTAATTTATTTATTTAAGGTAGTCAAAGGCACTTGTTCTTATGGATAAAAGTTGATGTTTACTGAAACATGCAAGCTATTTTTTCACATCTGGGAAGGGAGTGCATAAGAAAAAAAAGCAGAGTATCAGGGAACATAGGCCATAACATGCCCTTCAGCATGGGAAACCCTAATTTTTAATTAGGTAATGGCTGTGGATGTAACCCTGAATTTGAGGCAACTGTCACTATCTGGACGGATTCATTTTATTTTGTGTCCTTGTTCTATGTTAAAAGGGGATAGTGTGAGTTCTGAAAATATATTTAGTTTTTTGAGTGTTTTCACTGAAGCAAAAAGTCTTCAAAATGTGAAACAATTTCAAATGGAGATGCCAAGAGGGAATTACATAAAAGATCAGCCTGCCAAAAATTAGAGTGTGCACGTAAGCAAAAAACTGGAAATGCAGATTAAAAATAACTGTCATGTACAATGAGTGGAAGTAACAGCTTTCCATCATAATTCTACTCTGTCCATTTTATCATGGAATATAAATGGCATTTTAGATATAAACAAAAAGCAGGGAACACTGAATTAAATTAAGAAATGTAGGCAGCAAATAGAAATGAGCATGTGAATTTGACTGAGGATTACAGAATGAACATTCAGCAGCATATCAGAGACAAAGGAAAAGGGGAATAATAATACTGACTGCCAGAGGAGCTCCAATAGCCACAGCAGGAAAAAAACTATAAAGGTAGATTTGTGATAGTAGCAGTTACTGGTAAGGGAGGAGAATTAAGCAAGAATGTATTTATGTTCCACCAAAATTGCTAAAATGGTGCTTCAGAAATTTTTGGGAGAAATAATCACAGCTTTCAGCAAAGAACTTTTGCTATGGGTAGGGACTGGAACTTTATTTGCAACAGTGAGGATATATCAGAGGGACCTAGAAGGGAAAATATAACCAAAGAGGGTATATTTTCTGAAGAAATATACAAGAATATTTGGTATGGAAGATGCAAATTAAGTAGCAGGAACTCAATTTACATATTATTCGCCAAGGTTCAATAACTTGGCTAGACCGTGTAGAAATTATATTTCACAGAACTGTGTGTATTTAACAGAAAGCTCTGACAAATATCCAATACCTCTTTCAGATCATGCACCAATACAAACTATGATAAAGATGCAAGGTAATGAAGCAAAAATGAGACATTAGTGCTTTTCTACTTACCCCATTAAAAGTGAGGAATTTAAGGAATAGCTTTCTTACTTACCTGTTAAAAAGAGGAACTTAAGGAAATGGTAGTGGAAATTATTCAAGAGCTGTTATGAATTTATTCAGAAAGGATAACTAGTGAGTGGGATAAAAATGAATAGTGGACTTTAAAAATGGGGTAGAAATAAAACGGAGACGTGCAAAAGAAGTAATAGTTATTTACAGGAGTTGACAAAGGTTAAAGTACTGCAGAATAAGGGGAATCTCACAGGACGAGGAATTGTATAGTGCTAAAGTTGGATAATATGCATGAGTTTATAAACACTGCTGTTAAGGAAGTCTCTAGAAACATATCCCTGTGGAGAACTGAAAGTTAGGAAGGAAGAAAGAAAGAAAGAAAAACATCTGGAAGGTTTTATTTAACAGTATTTTAAAAGGAGGGGAAGCACAAGCATCTTGGAAGAAAGCTGTAGTGGCTGCATTACCCATTACCGAAAAAGAGTAAGGACCCTTCAGAACCAGCTTCATACAGACCCATTTAAAATTGAAATCATGATTATATAGTGTTTATGTCTACGCTAGCTAATATAATGACAAAGGTGTTGCAAAAATGAATAGATCTGGATCAATGTAGTTTTGTGAAGGGGAGGCATACATTTGACAGCATTACTAGAACAATGATGATCCAGAGGGAATCAGAATGATAGAAAACACTGGCAATGTTGGTGGGTCTTGATGCAAAGAAAACATGCAATAGAGTTAGCTGGGATTTTATGAGTAGAACAATAGAAGAATCTGCATTCCCTGACAGAACAACAGAGTTAATTAGGAGTATATGACTGGTTGGAAGGAGGACAGCTCATTTCTGACGAGCTGTGTTTGAACAGAAGTAGTAGGCAGGGGAATTTTCTTCCCCTTTGTTATTTGCTTTATGTTTAGAGCCACTGACAAAGAAAATAAAGACACAAATAGAGGCTAAATATAATCAGTTCTCTAAAGAAATCAACAAAACTATTAAAAAGAACTGGTGTATACTTAATACTAATCCTGAATTATTTTCACTAATGGGCCCAGAACCAGTACTAATTTTGAAAACAGTCCCCAACTTTCAGAAACTAATGGAGAAAAATCCTGTTGCCCTTTCTCAGACCTCCAAGGGCACTATCAAATGTGGATGCTGCAACCAATATACTTATATTACTAAGAATCACATGGTGGAGCTTGGCAAACCTATGAAAACCAAGATCATTTTTCATGAAGGTAGTTGTACCATTCCTAGGGTGGTTTACTTGGTGATCTGTGCAGGATGCATAGCCTTTTACATTGGCAAAACTGAATGTGCCGTTAAGAAACGTATCTATAAGCACACATGCAATATAGCCAACAATAGTGCCTTATACAGACATTCTAGTCAGTGTAATGATTTAGTAAATTTTATTTGGGACTTTAGAAAAAAATATACAAGATCCTAGATGAGGGGATTGGAAGAATTTCCTGAAAGTGCATGAATTGCTTTGGCAATTTAGACTGGGGGCTATTTTTCCAAATGGGTTAAATGACAGCATTTCTACTGCACCTGTTTTAACTTCCAAAGCTAACAAATTTTAGTCTTGTTTTTTATTAAGCTAATAAATTTAGTTCATGATTACGCAAATGTCTTTTTTTAAAAATAACATACATTTTATTTTAATTTCTTGAAGTTTTTATATTTCTTATGAAGAATTGTACCATAACGTGCCACCATGTACTTGTGTATCTGGCCCTTTAAACAGAACATGTATTACATTATTTAATTACCTCAACTATCTTGTTAATCAACTATCAAACTACCAATGAAATGCATTTTACTTTTATTTAAAGGCCTTGTGTTGAGTTAGCATTAGTCTGATGAAGTCTCTTTTTTGAGAAGAAAACGCTCAATGCTTTTAAACTTTTCCTTTTTAGATTTTGTTTAATAAAATTTTCTGAACCATTGGACCCTTTGTTGCATTGATTCCTTTTGGTTTTGAGTCTTACTGATCAACGTTGCATGGTTTTGCATTGCTTAAAAAGAGAAGAAACACTGAGAATGAAAGAAAGGCCAAAGGGAACCAACATTACTTTGAAATGTCAAGGTTCCAAGGAAAAAAGTAATCATTTGGGTAAGTCCCCAAATTGCAATGTGTCAGCTAACATTCATCATAGCCATTGATACCATCTGACACTTCAACAGCAACAAAGGTTTTTACCTGTAGAGTGACCATCTAGAACTCCATGTATTTCAAGAATATACTGAGGTCACCAAGTTCCAAAAAACAAGCTACTAGCCTTCCAATTCTTTGGTAATAAGAGTTTATATCAGATGGGCCAGCTGTAGTGGGTGAAACATCTGGTTAAGTCTTTCTAGTGCCCCTTTATGGTTCTTAAAATCTTGAGTTCCCATGTTTGTAAACATTTTTCCTTAGTTAGTCATAAGAGATTTCCAAGCAGGAAAACATCATAAGGCAAAACGCTATAATTCTGGAGGACATCAGTGTGAAGGATAATACCCTAATAAAGGAAAGGAAAGGTCAGCTGGCAGCACCCTGTAATGACATCACTGCACAACCAGAGCAAAGCAGAGAAATATCTTGTGCAGTCTGCAAACACAAAAATGGCAACAAACACATGCCCTCTCAAAAGAAACCATCTAAAAACCCTATCTGAGAAGTGGCATAAGGATCTGAATTATATATATACAAAAATACAGAAAATCAATGAGAGTGATGCAGACTATCATATAAGGGAGGCCAGGCCCCTGCCAAAAAGTAAGAGAGGTAGTAAAAATCCATCTTCTATTCCTATTTGAGAAGAAGGAACCAAAAACAGCTCTTTCAGCAGAAAGTACAGTTTTGTACCTACCATAAATGTAGATGTTCGAGTGCTAATACAGCTGCAGTAATCACATATGGGTTCTCTGCCGTCAGGCAGTCCCTCGGTCGGCCGAATTCCAACGTCTAGGTCCGGCGTCGGTTGTCGCACTCCTTCCTGACGTCAGTGCGGCAGGGGTATATAAGACACAGCCAACGCCATTTTCTTCAGTCTTTCTTGCCCCAGATGTCAGGTGCCCCCAGAAGGAAGGCAATACATAAATTATATTTATATACATGCAATGCAATATAACCAAAAATCAGTAGTTGCCAGCAAATATACCATAGAAGGATAACCCAATCAGGTTGTATGAAGAGGGGTTAGGCCCTATGCCTTTACCAAGAGGGGAAGGAGGGAGGGAAACCTAATCTGCAGCTGTATTAGCACTCGAACATCTACATTTATGGTAGGTACAAAACTGTACTATGTTCATCGTGCATACAGCTGCAGTAATCACATATGGGTAGAATCCCAAAGCTACGCACAGGGTGGTAGGCACTAGGTGGAACTGGGTTGAGCCAGAATGCCCTGCAACACAGCAGTGGCAAAGCCTGCTCTAGTTTTGGAGTATAAAAGCAGATGGTAGTGTTTTGTGAAGGTATGCACAGAACTCCAAGTGGCTGCCTCCAAAATATCTTTGGTAGGAACTCCTCTGAGGAAGGCTGTAGAGGTAGCTGTGGCCCTGGTGGAGTGGGATCTGATGCCTGTAGGGACAGATTTTCCATGATAGGAGTAACAAAACCATATGCAGTGGCCTATCCATTTTGAAATTGTCTGTTTGGTAACTGGCTTCCCTTGAGCCCCTACAGCATAGGACACAAAAAGTTGTTGTGATTTCCTGAAAGGCTTTGTTCTGTCCAAATAATAACGCAGCTGCCTATGGATGTCTAAGGAGTGTAACAGCCTTTCCCCTTTGTTTTGAGGATTGGGGTAAAAGGTAGGTAAGTGTATGGCTTGGTTTAAAGCTACCCTGGATACCACTTTAGGCATAAATGACGGGTTGGTTCAAAGGGAAACCCTGTCCTGATGGAAGATGAGAAAGGGCTGCACAGCCATGAGGGCTTGTAGTTCCGAAACCCTACGAGCTGAGGTAATGGCCAGAAGGAAAGCTGTTTTCCAGGACAAATATTGCAAATCTGTTGAGGCAGCTGGTTCAAAGGGAGGCAATGTTAATTTTTCTAGAATGTAATTAAGATCCCAGGCTGGCACTGGTTGTTTCCTTGGTGGTCTTATATTCTTAGCCCCTCTGAGGAACTGTCTTAAGAGTGGTGAGAGAATAAGGGTGGATCCGTGTTGAATTCTGCAGAAATGGCTGAGGCATGGATTTTTATGGAGGAAAATGAAAGTCCACTGTTCAGCAGCTCAGCGAGATACTGTAATACCTGAGGCAAATTCAGTTTTGTAGGGTCCTGGCCTTTTTTCTCATTTCAAGAGCAAAACCGTTTCCATTTTGCGGAGTAAGCCTTTCTAGTAGATGGCCTTCTGGCCTCCAGAATGACATCCTGCACCTCCTTGGGCAGTAGGGTCTGTTGTGGTGTTAAGGAATTTTCCATGCAGCGAGGTTGAGTGTTTTCAGCTGACTGTGAAGAGTTTTGTAGCTGTGCTGAGTCAGCAGAAGAGGCATTAGAGGTAGGGGCCAGGGAGGAGTATGTGTTAGGCTCCTCAGTAGTGGGTACCAGTGTTGTCCTGGCCAGTCTGGAGCAATTAGTATCATCTTCGGTCTGTCTGCTCTTGCTTTCAAGAGCACCTTTGGCAGAAGAGGCAGAGGTGGGAAAGCGTAAACTGTCCATGCTGTCCAACTGAATGAAAGGGCGTCCACTCTCCAGGCCTTTGGATGAAAGGCCCTTGAACAAAGCTTTTCCAATTGAGGATTCCTGTGGGAGGCGAAGAGATCTATGTCTGGCCTCCCCCACGCTTGGATTATCTTTGTAAACACTTGAGGATGCAACTTCCATTCATGTGGATCTGTCATATTTCTGCTTAGATTGTCTGCCAGCGTGTTTTCCAAGCCTGGCAAGTACTGTGCTTGAAGTTCGATTTGCCATTCCAGAGCCAAGCTCCAAAGTGTCATGGCTAGTCTGCACAGGGGGTATGAATGTGTGCCTCCTTGTTTGTTTATGTACCACATTACTGTGGTGTTATCTGTTCTTATCAATAATTGTCCTGGATGCAGGAGGTCCTTGAATGCTGTAATTGCATTTATCACTGCTAGCATTTCTTTTTGATTGATGTGAAGGTGCTTTTCCTTTTGGGACCATTTGCCCTGAATGCACCTGTCATGTGTGCCCCCCAAGCGTAGTCTGAGGCGTCTGTTGTGATGACTTGATTTGCTTGAGGCTTGCAGAATGGAAGACCTGTGTTTGTTTGACATGCTTGGGCCCACCATAGAAATTCCTTTTGCAAACATGGAATTATTGGTATTATTGTTTCCAAACTGTGGCTGTGTTGAGACCATAGGTTTTTTAGGTACCATTGAAGTTTCCTCATATGCAACTTTGCACATGGGATTAAAAGAATGCAAGATGCCATGAAGCCCAGAGCCTGCAGGATTTTCCTTGCAGTAAGCCTGGTACAATTTGCTAGTGTTTTGAAGTACTGAGTTAGTTGCCCCTGTTTTTCTGGCGTAAGATAGGCCATCTGGGTGTTTGTGTCCAAGTTGGCACCCAGGAAAGTTATTTTCTGAGATGGTGTTAGCCTGGACTTCTCTTTGTTGATTGTGTATCCCAGAGAATTCAGTAACCGTGTTGCATAAGCCAGATGTTCCAGAAGTATGTGCTTGCTGTCCGCTTGGATCATGCAGTCGTCCAAATAAGGGTAAATTTGTATCCCTTGAAGTCTGCAGTAGGCAATTACTGATGCCAGGCATTTCGTGAATACTCTGGGCGCAGTAGATAAGCCAAAGGGCAATGCAGAGAATTGATAGTGGATTGAACCTGCAAGAAATCTGAGGTATCTTCTGCAGCTTTGTCTGATTGGGACATGCAGGTATGCCTCCTTGAGGTCCAATGTTACCAGCCAAAACTCCTTGCCCAGCATGGGAAGAAGCTGCTGTAATGTGAGCATCTTGAATTTTGTGCAGTAAGAATGTGTTTAGGATGGAAGTCCAAAATGGGTCTCCAGTCGGTTCCTTTCCTTGGTACCAGAAATAGCCTGGAATAAAAACCATGACCTTGTTCGTGAGTAGGTACCTCTTGAATAGCTTTCATGTCTATGAGCTTTGAAATTTGTAGTTGTGCCTCTGCCCTTTGATTGTGTGGCAGGTTTGGCATGCCTCTCATTTTTGGGAGAGTGTGAAAATGAAATCTGTAGCCTCTGTTTATAACGTCCAGGATCCATTTGTCTGTTGTGACAATATGCCAATTTCTTGTAAATAATGACAGCTTTCCTCCCAAGGGTGCTGCCAGCTTGGTATTTGCTTGGCATGGAAAGGAGGAAGTCATTGGGTTTGTTTCCTGTATTGATGTGCACTGTCCTCACCACCTCTTGGTGCTGGAGATTGCCATTGCTTGCCTCTATATGATCATTGTGATTGCCCTCTGCCCCTTGTGCGTCTGTATCTACCTCTTTGTGGCTTGTCCGTGGCTGGAAAGGACCAGTTTTTTGAAGGCCAATTTCTGCTAAAACGTGGTGGTTGAACCTGTAGAAAAGCTTTGACTGTTTGCATAGATTTGGCTTTTTCTTCCATTTTCCGTAGCATCTCCTCAGCATTAGTACCAAATAGCACATCCTTTTGTAAAGGAGCATCTAATAGTTTAGCTTTCACATGATCAGGCAAGATTTGTTCCCTAAGCCATGCATGTCTACGAATGACTGATCCTTTAACAGCAGCTCTACTTGAGGCCTCTAGGGCATCATAGCCACATTGTAAAGTGTGTTTACCCACTTGCTCTGCACTATGCATCATATCCTGCAACTCCTTCAAATCTGACTGTTCAGGTTGAGACATTTTATTTCTTAATTGTGATAACAGAAACTGCTGATATTTAAGCATATGAAACTGACAATTTAAGGCCCTCATAGCTAGGGTGGCCGAGGTATATACCTTTTTTCCCCACCTTTCTAAGGATCTTGACTCTCTTTCTGAAGGTAGTGGATTCTTAGCAGTAGAGGCCTTCATTCCCTTGGGGCCTTAAGAAATGGTTTCAGGGACAGCATTATGGCTTTTGTAAAGAAATTGGTGAGAGTTAGGAACCCTGTAGTACCTATCGGGCTTGACTGGGGCAGGAGGCAGTGAATCCAGATTAAGGCAAGCCTCCGAGTAAATATCATCAAGTACGTCCAAGACAGGAGGTATCGCCAGAGGTCTGTGTTGAGGTAACAAAAGAAATTCCCCAAGTCTTTTCTTGGAATCAGAAAAGTCTTGGCCTTCCCAATGGAAGTGTTCCCTCAAGGTGTGCAAGGTTTCCCCAAAGGAAAAATCCTCAGGAGGAGATACTGAAGGAATGGACTGCTCTGCGTCCGAGTCTTCAAATGGGGAGTAAGAGTGTTCCTCTACATCAGAATGTTCTGAAAAAATGGAGCCCTGATCAGAAGAGGGAGAATCCTCCTCCACTCTGGGTCTCTTGTCTGGAGGGGGTTGGGAACCCTTGATAAGAGTAATTAAATCTTCAGCCATTTTAAGCATTTGCTTTTTAGGCATGGGGCCTGGGGATGGGCCCTGTGCAACAGGCCTCTTGGGATGCCTGGCTGATTTGGACTTAGTAAAGGCCTTAATGGAAAAGGAAGATGAAGGTCTAAAGACACCATGGGTGGAAGTGGACCTGTCCACATTAGGAGGCTCAACGCTCACAGTGGCTTCAGTGGTTGTAGTCTGGGTCTGGGCCAAGGAACCTGCGGTCTCGGTTACAGAAGACACCACCAAAGACGTGTCGTCGGTAGTCAGGGACTGCATAGGTGTCTCGCTGAGAACCGGACCACGTGTAGCCGGTTTTGGCGTGGTGTCGGTGGGAAACGTGGACCTCGTGTGTCGGTCCTTGTCCTTGCGTTTCTTGGTCAAAACGGTAGTCGGAGTCTCTGATGACATTTTATAATCAAAGGCTGTACCAAAAAAGTGTTGGGCGAACTCCGCCCGACGCTTAATAGTGCATTTATTGAAAGTCGCGCAAAAGCGACAGCCCAAGACATCGTGATCTGGGCCTAAACAAGGTATGCAAAGGGAATGGAAATCCTTATGCGGTATTTGCTTCCCACAAGAAATACAATTGTTAACTTTTTCTGACATCGGTCTGAGGCAAGAAAAGTTTCCCCAACGGGGTACTTAGCTTTAATGAAGACTTCGGTTTCCAATTTTTCGTAAATTCAGGAGCTGGCCGACCGGCACTTGAGAACTGCTTCTGCTTCGGGCACTGTGCGGCAAAAAAGAGTGAAGAAAATGGTGTCGGCTGTGTCTTATATACCCCTGCCGCACTGACGTCAGGAAGGAGTGCGACAACATCCGACGCCGGACCTAGACTTTGGAATTCGGCCGACCGAGGGACCGCCTGACGGCAGAGAACCCATATGTGATTACTGCAGCTGTATGCACAATGAACATCATAGTCTGCCAAGGAGAAGTAATTGAGGTATCTGAACAATTCCAGAATGTGGCCTATTTCTCTAAGATCAAGCATTCACTTCACCCAGGTTAATGGCTCTTCCCAATGAGGAGCAAATCAGAAGGAATGCTCTGATAAAACATCAAGCTGAGAAGGAAATGTAAAACTAAGACAGTGCCTGTGTCTCAGTGTTCTTAGAAGACACCAAGGGACAACAAAGTCCCATCTGGCTTTCCAGAAATTCTTTCCTCTTGAAAAAGACTGCTGTTACAAATTTGAGAAAGAAAGGGAATATTACATATCATTTGAACCAAGGAAACAGCCTTAATCTGTTTGTGGAGATCCTCTAAGATCATCAGAGAATGATCATAATTAAAAACAGAGGTGAATATAAGAAACACCAATGGTATTCTACTACTGGAAAAATGTGCAGCACATTGTCATGCCTGTTTTGTAACAGACACCATATGCCTTTTTGTAACAGACACCATACGCCCTCAAGTTTATGACTATTTGGACATGCCCTCCAAACACTTGTACTGATGACTGCCAAACAGATCACTGTCTGATCAGAGCTATCATTAATACTAGGATAAGTTAAAACATACTTAAGTGTAGCAAGTGCATCACAAAGTCTCAAAGTAAACCTTTTGGCTCAAGAGGGATTTTAATAACATCTCCAATTAATACCAAAATCATCATCAACTTGGTATGTGCTCAATCCACTGGTTATACCACTTTTTGCCACAAAAGGCTACTTTGAATTTTTTTATGCACTTTGCCTCACTGTCTGCTGACCATCAAGGCTTTCACTCTGTCCTATCAGCCATGCACATTTTTCAACAATAACCTGGGTATTGCCGAGTGATGCAACAGCTGACTGGGGGGTGGATTATCACACAGGCAAGTCTCAGCAGCTGGTTTGTGCCCTGTCATCTAACTGATGGATATTTTATTTAACCATAACCCTTCTCATAGGCAGTTGAAAAGATGACAAACATCACCCTACAGGTCCACAATTCCCTTCCAGATATGAGTGCGTGCCTGTGTGCACTCTTGATGGGATCTACTATTCAAGCAGTTTCATGGCTGAATGCCTGCCTCAGGACCACCTCTAGTAGCATCTTCCCTTTCAAAGGAACTGTGGCAATGGACAGCTCTGGACCAACCCTCCTCCTCCCAGGACAGGCATGCCTATCCTCCTCTGTCAGCTCCATCAAGCACCTGAACCACTAACTGGTCTTGGGTCACCTGGGCCATAGTAATGGCTTTTATTACTTTGTCACAGGAGCCAGTGCTTGATAAAAATTAAAATTAATGCTAAAGCCTAGTCAACTGGACAGAAGAAAGCTCACTACACTTGGCAAGGTGACATCTCATGCTAGAAAACAAAAAAAAGAATCATTAAAGTAGTTGAAAGAAGAATCTCAAAGGAGGATCTAAATCAGAAAAACAAATGATGGCAAAGTCAAGGAGAGTCTAATGATAAACATAACATGCAAAGCTCCTTTCAGCATACAAAAGCCAGCTATGGTCCACTTTGTAAAGGTTGAAGTCCTCTTCAACTGCATGTCCAAAAAGAAACTGAACCTAACTAATCCATATGAAACGGCTCTAAAAAAATCTGGAATGAGCCCCCTGTGACATGTCACCACCAAATCTGCTTTCAGCTCCATGTAAGCCAATCACTTAGTGTTGACTTAAGCATAAAAAAATTAAGACATCATCAAGCAGGCCTGGAACAACACAGATGCATGGCCAGGCAGTATACCAGATGAAACAGTTAAGGGAAGGAATGAGGAAACATATGTGATGCTGAAAGATACCTTGTACTCTGAATTTAGATCTATGACAGGATTATAGAACATCCAAGGAATACTACCATTATCTCCATGGAAAGAAGGAAAAAGTCAACTGTGTAAACATTACCATGTCAATGTTTTACACCCTTTTGCAAAGCGAACCGTTACCATATTCTTATTACCCCTTTACTGTCAGTGAACAGAGGTATACTACAATCGGTGTGGATTCGGACCATAATCTTTATTGCCAGTCAGACAGCTAATGACATAAGAAAGTGTACAACTTTTCAATGTCTTGACCAAAGCCTCTCTCCACTGTGAAGCATAAGAGAAGTTAGAGGAGAAATATGCTTGCCCTATTGAATTCAAGAAAGCAATACAATTTTTGCTTGACTATACGACTACCAGTGTACAATGTGTCACTTTTACAATCCAAAATGGGGTCAAGCAAGCATGAATCATCATTCTATATCTGTTCTCCACCTTTTTCTGGTTACCTAATCTTAACCTAGCATAGCCATCCCATTAAAACTGAAAGAATACATAAGTAATTGAAAATTTTGGCCATCTATGTTCAAAGACCAAAGTTTCTCTGCTTTGTTGGGTCTTTCGGCTTTTCCCGGTTAGGGGTTGCCACAGAGGAACTCCAGTCCGCTAATGATTGGCAGTAGATTTTTACGTGCCGAGTTGCCAGCCCTGACGCACAACCTTCAACGAAAGTACGCCCATCCACACATGTCTCCACACAGAAGACGTTTTAGCTGAGAATCGAACAGGACAACGTCTTACTGTGAGGAGACAACGCTACTGCAGCACCACCACCGCAGTTACCAAAGTTTTCTTGTTGGGTACAGAAATTGTACAAGAATTAGCATGTTTTAGATTAGTGACAAATAGCAGAGAAAAGTCCTGTGCAATTTCTTACCCAACAAGAATAACCTCCAGAATGCATGACAACAGAAACCTACAAACAAAAGTGCTCTCACGCAAACTCTGTAAGACCAAACTGCCTATCAATTCGCTCAAGGCTTTTCAAATGCCCTCCAGAATTCATCATTAAGAAACTTGCTCAGAAGACCATCAATCAAATCCACTACTACAGCAGCTACCTCTAATCAATCAAGCATTGACAAATTCAGCACAGAATCTGATATGCTAATATCGTCTTTGGGAAACTACTACTCAACATCTTCAATGACTGATCTGTGAAAGGGCACAGACACAAAAAAAATACACAGTTTGGTTGTCATCTCTTTCTTTACGGATGAGGAACTTAAGACATACTGGCATTAATTAACAGCTTGGGAAGGTACCACCAATGAGATCTACACAAAATTTTCTTCATTAAATGGAAAGGCCATCATTCTCGTATTACTATTCTTACCAAGGCTAATGTCATTAGAACTTAGCAGTGATCTTCAGGCATCAACTCCCCTGGACAGTTTAGATATAACATAACTCGAAAAGATTCTGCACTCCTACACTTAGTCATGAGCAAAAATTTAATACTGATCTGAAAAAAACTTAAAATGCACCTTAAAAACTAATAGGCATCATGAACAACTTTCCAAGTACTTCATTTTTTTTCTTTTGAGTCCTGAAAAAAAAAATCAAAGGAAATTGTATTTTTAGCCCAACCGTGCAGTTCTTTGGTTTTTATTTTATGTAGACTTCCTACTCAGTTGCTTACATTTTAAAGGTCTCTGATGGGTACTCTTAATTAGGTTTGCTCTTCCTCTATTTCAGAGAAGGCTTGACACTAACAACTAGATACTGGGACTTGCATTTCAGTTAGCAGGTTCCCTTTTCTATATACCTTTCCATTTTTATCCACACAACAGCGGTTTCCACTCACACTAGAACAATATTTTAGTTAAACTGTTTGTTAACCAGATTAAGTGAACTGATCCTTCTTGGACAGTTTTCAGCTATGACTTGGACCCACAAGGGTGGGAGCAAAATACAGCATATATATGGACAACATAATTTAACCAATCAGACAGCACATTGCTGGGAGCTTGGACAAACAGGAGTAGCTGCAGAAAACCCAAAAGGCATGGAAAGAACAAGCAAAACTACACACAAACAGTGAATGGGCTCCTATCACAAGTGTGAGACCTAACAGCAAAAATCCCAACAAATCTGAATTTGTTGCCAAATCTGAAACAATCCACAAGTGAAAAGCAACACATGCTGAAAGTCACTGTTACAGCACTCAAAGTGCATCTGCAGAAGAGCTTTCCCCCACACCACACACTCACATACCTTCTACTTGTGTGTATACTAACTCTGACACTGCTGTATATCAGAGTATGGAGAACATTCAAGATACCAGGACCTCAGATTTGATACACACTCATTATCCACACAATATCTCTGCTATTCTGAGGATGACAAATAAAAGCCATGGAATTTCAACAGCCAAATGTTTAGCCAACATCTTACCACCGAGCCAATACCTCTCTGGTCTCCATACATCACTAAAAGCAACGACTCATTTTTACTACTTAACATTTCCACTGGGGCATTCCTGCTTAACGTTTATGTACAAAAAAGTGTCATCTTAGCCTGGCTCTGTGGTGTGAAGGTATGTAGCCCTGACTGTGACCCAGGTGATTCATGCTCAGTTAGTAGTTTGGATGTTGTAGGAGCTGAAGAGAGATGGAGGGGTGGGAATCAAGCAAATTCATTAGTCTGCCCATCCTGGGGAGGACCGTGGAGTTTTCTTGCAATACGGTGTCTCTTCATGAAGAATGGCAAGTAGGGTACCTTTTGAGAGGTAGTGGGGATGGGGCTTGAATGGGTGTGCTATTCTGTGTTCTCATTTTTTTTTTTTTTTTTTTACTTCTTTTGGGTTTTGAATATCATGACAGGAATGGACCCCATTCCTTAGTCAAAGCACATTTAAAGTTCATGAAATGAGTATTGCTTCAATCTTTGTTGTCAGACAGAAGTGCTCTTTGCAGCACCTGCAATGTGCCCAGTAATGACTCCTCCTGAAATTTGTATGGGGTTACATGTATTGGAAACATATCTGAATACCATTGTAGATGATTCTTTGTAAGAAAAACAAACAAAATGAGCTGGAAACCAAAATCCCAAAAGGAAACAATTTTATTAGCAACCGCTTTCGGAGAGCACAGTCTCTCTCCTTCTTCAGACATAAAAAATACACAACAGTACTCACTATCCTTATATACAAGTATATGTTAGGCAAACAATTAAGCCTAATTAGATTAGTTAGCAAATTGCTTAAATGCGCTTCACTCCAACACTAAACCATATACAAATTAATACTGTATTGCAAATATATAAGCAATAGAATAAGGACATAAACAAATAATAATATTATGTCGACCCCTATGTAAGACAGCCCCTACTTTAAAATAACATGTGTTATACCTTAATAACACAAATCCTAGCATTTTTAATACAATTAAGATCCTTTATAAACATCACATAAAACCCATAAAACACTAGAAATGTTAAAAATGTTTGTTTTTCACTGCGGTTTGTTTTTCGCTTGACTTGTGGAGTATGTCTTCTTTGTAAGACCTGTTGCTCCTACTACTATTGGAACTATCTGGGTATCTCTCTTCCACATAGCTCTCATTTCTGCCTGCAGATCCTGATATTTTATGACTTTTGTCTCTCTCTGTACGCAAGACACTGTAGTCACTGGGTTTGGCGATTTCAATAATCAACCTACTTTTGTCTTCTTTTCATTTTCTAGCATCTTTTGAACTGTTGGTAATGGATGATCCCGTGTGATGTAGACCATCATTTTCTATGATGCTTTGTGGCTTATGTTTCCAGTGTTTTTCAACCACTTCAATACCATAATATTTGCACAATCCTCAGTGCAACAGTCTTGCCAAATTATTGTCTTTCAGTATACAGTCCTTCTGCCATTAGTATGTCACAACCAGCAAAAAGGTGTGCAACTGTTTCCAATTCTGTTTTACAAAACCTACATTTGTCTGTTTCTCCCACATGCTCAATGGACTTTGTAAACCAATGTGTACGTACCCCACTATCATGTGCCACCAATATTAACCTTTCATCTCTTGGTTTGAATTCACCTCTCCTTAACCATTCCTGCATTCGTTCCTGATCAATATGAGATTCTTCCAGAAGTTTTTTATACTTACAACTAATTTATGCATTTTTCACATTTCTTGCATTATCTTCTGGCAGTTCACCTTATATTATTTCTTTTGTTTTTTGGCACATTCAGTTGTTGCCTGATTTTCATCTACTTTTGGTTTGATTTCCATTCCTGCTTAAAGCCAATATGCTTCTGCTAGACTAAGCAGAGAAGTAATTTTAGAGTTATTCTCATGTTTCAAAACTTTCACTATGTTTGGGTCTTGTGAGGTCAGCAGATGTGTGTACAGTCCCACGATTGTAGATCTATACAAGTAATCAATTTCAAGGAGGCCCATCCCTCCTTTGGAATGGGGAATATATAATCTTGGCATGCAGTGATTTTTTTACAAATCATTTGGTGAGCATGAAGCATCATTCTTGTTTTCCTGTCTAATCTATCCAACATGTTTTGGGGTCAGTCAATCACTCCAAAATTGTAAGTTAGGACAGGAACAACAGCAAATTGGTTTATAGCTTGAATTTTGTTACTAGATGTCAATGTTGTTTTCAGGATTAATTTAGGTCTTCAAAAGTACTCCTTACTAAGTTGTGTTCGCATTTGTTCATGTTTTATTGTTGATCCTTTATCAATTCCTAAATATTTACACACTCCCTCTTGCTCAAGTTCTTTTATATCACATTCTTGTCCCATACAGATGTTTTCTTGATACTGCAGTTTTCCTGCTTTAAAGGTTGTTTTTGCACGTTTATTAAGACCAAATGACATTCTTATATCACCATACTGCTGGCCAGATGGAGATAGAAGGTCCACATATTAAAGCAAGACTTATAGCATGAGCTTCAGATCCTACAATGAGGGGAGCAAATGATTTAATGTGGAATAGGGATAGGGGAGGGTGGGGACAAAATGTGTAATCTGTTTTGGTGTACTCAAACAGATGTGATCATCCCATTCACTGATCAAAGTCTACTAAAAACTATGTTACTAAAAGAATGAGGCAACAATTTAAGAAACGCCCAAATACAGCAGTTAACAACGTCTTGACAGGACTGTGATAAAAGAACTTCCTTCCTACTCAAGCTAAAGGAACACAACTCTTCCTTCTGATACTTTTTGAACTAATGCATAAGATACAGGCCTCTACTGAAGTGCTTTAAGGAGTCTTCCACTCAACATTTGCCATTTACATCCCATGCTTTCAGTTGGTCAAAAAAAGTGAAGCATGCACTACTGCAGCAATATTCAATACAACTATATTTGTTTCACCCTTCAACACCCCATACATCATACACAGTAATGCCACTGCCCAGACCTGCATAAAACATTTAATCCTGAAAATAAAAAGCTACACCAGTCAAAAAACAAAACAGAAAGAAAAAAAATATATATATATTTCTACTTACAGCTGCTGGCCTGGGGTGTTGGCCAGAATAATGGTAGTCCAGTTTTTCAGTAGATTCTTCCTTCTCATCAACTTCTTCATCATCAGTTGATAACCGAGATGCTGCCTCAGCTGCTGATATGGAAGTGTGTGGAGGTTCCTGGGCTGTGTGAGCCTCAGAGGCATTTACACTATGTCCTACTGCACAGACTGGAGGCGGCCTGTAATATGGGAGTGGATGCATGAAAATTCAGATGAAAATAGCATAAAAGCATGCTAATAATAAATATTACTTTGAAGGCCTAAAGGTAGTTTCCCTATTGAAATTTCATTATTTTTGTGACTCTTCAGAATGCATCCTTGAGTTAGTGAAATTACAGTCATGTAACAATTTATCATAATAGTAGATGCCCTACTGATCACTATTACAGTACTCTAGTCATATGAGTTGTCACCACTGATATTCAGCTGGGGTACCAAAGTTTTACATTCTCGAGATGGTACGTCAATGCATGATCTCAGCTTGTATGTGCTGGGGTATAAAGATGGATGTACAAACCCAGATCCTCAGACTACGTCCAAGCCAGTGGCCTGAAGACTGTTTTGAGGGGGAGACTTGTCAGCTAGGAGGGATGTAGCAACTCCTCCATTGCCATGTAACAGAGCAGAGATTAAAGCACAGGGTGAGAACTTGGAAACAGAAATGAGGTAGAGAAGAGGGGATGAAGGGGGGGATGGCATACTGCAACAATAATCAGTAGGACATCTACTGTTACGGTAAGTTCTTACACAACTGTACTATGTCCTGACCAAAATCACTGTTGTTGCATTCCTGACATATGGATGATTCCCAGAGCTGTAGGAGGAAGGAAGGAAGGGGGGGGGGGGTTGTCCAAGTAAAAACTCTCCAGCAGTCCAGACAGGACTGACCTAGCAAAGGCTGCCCTGGACCTGGAGAAAGAACCAATTTGTATTGTCTGCTAAAGGTGTATACAGAGGACCAAGTGGCAGCCTCCAAGACAGACCAAGAGTCTACTCCTTTGTGGAATGCCCCTGAAGGAGCCACTGATCTAGTGGAATGTGCTACATGGTAGGCAGGCAAGGTTTTACCATAGTGTGAGTAGAAGAAAGCTATAGCTTTAGTAATCCAAGCTGCAATAGTCTGAAGACCAACTGGCCTAGCTTAAGCCTCATAAATAATACAAACAGTTGGTCAGTCCTACTGAAGGACTTATTTTTGTCCAGATAAAATCCAAATTGCCTGTGAAAAAGTCCAGAGAAGTTAAAATTCTTTGCTCTGTTTTGTGGATTGGGAAAAATTGGGTAGGTGAACGGTGTGATTGAGGGACAGTTCATTCACTACCGTAGGCATCAAGGATGGAACAGCCCTGACAGTTACCCTGTCCTTGTGAAAAACAAGAAAAGGGGAATGGCCATGACTGCCTGTAACTCAGAAATCCTCATAGCCGAGGTGAGAGCCAAGAAAAGGATAGTTTTCCAAGTACAGAATTTTAGAGAAGAGGAAGATGCTGGTTCAGACGGAGGCAGTGCATGCTTTTCTAGAACAAAATTAAGATTCCCAAGGAGGAGAGATGGGTTTCCTTGGTGGGTTAAGATGCAGGACACCTCTGAGGAAAAGCTTGACCTCTGCCTGAGCCATAAGTGGTGGTGGGCTAAGACAGAGGCAAGCACTGAAAACTGATAGGTGAGCTTTTACAGAAGAGTAGGTCAAACCTGAGCAAAGTAGTTCACAGATATATTGTAGTACAGCAGGAACTTATGAAAAGAGTGGCTCCTGAATACATATGAGGCACCTGTGTGTGAAAACCTTTTCCATTTAGCTGTGTAAGATTTTCTAATAGTGGGTCTCCTGGCTTCGTCTAAGACTTGAATGACCTCTTCAGAGAAGAGGTGTTTTTGAGGGATTAAAATCCTATCATCCAGTGGGGAAAGTTGAGAGATGGAAGATTTGAGTGGAGCAGCAATCTTTTTTTGCAGTTATCAGGTCCAGCTGAAAAGGCATTTTCCTGTAATTTCCCTTTGTCAGGTGAAATAGCAGAGGAAATCAATGCTGTCTTGGCCAAAGGGGTGTAAATAAAAGGAACTTGGGTAGTTCCTTTTGTGCCTTAAGAAGAATTTTTGAAAGAAAAGACAGGGGAGGAAAGGCAGAGATAAACTTCCGTGTCCATTGGAAGGAAAAGGCATCTGCTCTCCAGGCTGTGGGACAAGAATCCTTGGTGCAGAACTAAAGGAGCTGATGGTTGGTTGCTGACACAAAGTGGTCCTGAGAAGTGCTTTCCCCACTGAAGGGCGATTGTTTACAAAACCACTCTGTACAGTGTGCATTCATGGGGGTCCTCTGGGGAGTAACTTAGAGAGTCTGATAGCGCATAAAGTGTGTGTGGCTGTGAGTGTGATGACCATTTGGGATGGCAAGTTACAGGTCTCTTGTGCTAACATGCACAGCTGGTAAGATCTGGTGACTCCCTGTTTATGTACCATATGACAATGGTGTTGTCTGTATACACGAAGTGTCCCAGACTTCCAAAGGTAGGCAAAACTGCGAAGAGATTGCTGACAAGCCTTCATTTCCTTCAGATTAATACATTCCTTCAGGAGTCAAGGTTGCCATTTTCCCTGCACTAGGTGTGATCCTGTGTCCATGCCCCTTAATGCCTCAACCTGAGTGAACTGTGTGAAGATGTTGAACAGGAGGAGGTGGTGTGAATGGCAGTCTTGGGTTAAGGATGACCTGTCACTTCCACCAAAGCAGCTCCTTTTGGAGACAAGGGCAGAGGGGTATCAGGGTGCCCAAGGGGTGACAGCTCTGGGACCAGACAGATTTCAGATACTAAATTTTCTTGTTAAGTCTGTCTAGGGGAAGCAAAGAGAACCAAAATGCTCTCATCCAAAAAAAGGAAGCCAATCTGGTGGTCCCCTGCCATAAACAAACTTTACAACAAAAGGAAGAAACTTTTGCAGAAAAGAGGAAAATCCCAGGATGCAAAAAACTCCCTTACTAGCCTCAGTAAGAAACTGAGATGCCTCATAAAATCCTCCAAAGCTAGTTACGAAAATAAAATTGCCAAAGATTCCAAAGACAACCACAAAGCATTCTATAACTATGTCAAGAATTTAAATGGCAATGCTCAGATCTGCTCTGAGCTAAAACAGAATGGCATTAAATATACTGATCCGAAGGATATTGCCAATATCCTGGCAGATAGATTCAGTGCCAACTTCACCCCCCTCTCACCCCCTAAATGGCCCATCTCAATACTGCAAGATTGCCAAATTCCAGTAATAATGGCCACACAGGTACAAAATGCACTCTCTAAAGCCAAGAATACAGCATCCATTGGACCAGATGACATCCCGGGCTGTGTACTACATGAACTACAATATGAACTGGCACCTCACCTAAGTGTCATGTTTAATCATAGCCTCACCTCAGGTTTCGGGCCCACTGAGTGACGCAGAGCTACAGTTATCCCAATCCACAAGGGGGGATCCACCTTGGATCCCGGAAACTACCGTCCCATCAGTCTGACAAGCCTTATCTGCAAGGCCATGGAGCGTATTATCATGAAACTTATAAACAAAGACATTGGTAACCTTCAAACACTGGCCCCACCCAGTTTGGGTTTGTGAAGGGCCGATCTTGTCTCATGAACCTGATTGACTTCTTTGAATCAGTCTCCAGAGCCATGGACAAGGGTAAGGTGGTCCACACAGCCTATCTAGACCTTGCCAAGGCCTTTGACACCATCCCCCACTCTGGAATCATAGATAAACTTACTAAGTTGGGCATTAATCCCTATGTCACCCAATGGGTTGCTAAATGGCTTACTGATAGAACCCACACTGTAAAAGTAGCCGACTCCAAATCCAGCAACAGAAAAGTGACAAGAAGTACCTCAGGGTTCAGTCTTGGGGCCGCTCTTGTTTGGCATCTACTTCTCTGAAGTACAGGTCAACACTAAGGGACTCTGGCTAACAAAGTTTGCAGATGACTGCAAACTGGGAGCCATTATTGAATCCCCAAATGATGTGGATACTCTACAAAAGGGCCTTACAGAAACAGATGCTTGGTGCCAGAGCCATGGGCTCAAGCTCAATGCCAAGAAATGTATTGTTATCCCCTTTGGGAAAAAACATGTATCCATGAATTGCCATATAGGTGGCAGTACACTAAACACAGAAAGTGTGATAAGAGACTTAGGGACACAGGTGGACAGTGGTCTCACCTTCGATAACAACATCGCCACAACAGTCAGGAAATCCTTCTATGTGGCACACCTCATCACGAAGGGCTTTTCATCCAGAAAAAGGAGGTCATTGTCCCACTGTACTCATCCCTCATTAGACCCATTATAGAATACAATGCCCCATTTGGTATGTACCTCTCAAGACATCTGCAACTGGAAAGGCCTCAGAAATACCTCAATAAAAGAATCACAGGCTTAAAGCAGATGCCCTACACTGACCGCCTTAAAAAACTCCAGCTATACTCTGTCGCATATTGTCTACTCAGAGGCGATCTCTGCTTAACATACAAGGCCATGTCAAACCCAGAGCTGTTGGACATGCTACACTTAAAGAAATCCCAATCCCTCAGAGCTACACGCTCCAGGGATCTAAACCTTGTCATCACAATAAACAAAACATGCTGGAGGGATAGGTTCCTGACCCAGAGACTCCCCAGACTCTGGAATAGATTGCCCATACATGTCAAGCAGAGTGCCTCTTTGGACCTCTTCAAGAGGAACCTTGATGATTGGATGGGAGAAAGGAAATTCACCCCAGGGATCACGTCAGTCGCCCTGCTAGACAGGGGTCCAGGAAAGTAAATAATGTGGGAAGAAATAGCCAGGGAATTTTTATGGCTAGGCTTGTATAGGCCCTAGGGCTGATAGCCTAGTACCAACCTATGAACCTATGGCTGCAAAGAACAACCTTAGCATCTTCCTTTCTGAACAATGCAATGGGTTGTGAAGGAGAGATTTTGGGAAAAATGGACAAAATGCTCAGCAGATGGTTTAATGGTTAAGGTCTTCACCTCCCATGCACAAGGTACAAGGTTCGATCCTGACCTCCAACCAAAGCCTGTTTGGAGTTTGCATATTCTCCCTGTGTGTCTGTGGGGTTTCTCCCACGTCTGAAAAACATGCCGAGTATTTCTATCTCAAACTCACCAATGAATAAAGCTGTGGGCAGAAGCACAGACTCTACATGGTGCCCTACAGGGGGAAGAGTTGCACAGACCAACCGCTTTGGGCATCTACTGTGGTACACAGTATCCTCAAGACAGGAGAACATGGATCACTGACTGCATGCCGTAGCAGTGCTAGCCACTCGACAGTCTAAAATATGGCTCTACGTGATTCGGTCATGTTGACTAATGTCACAAAAAATGGGCATGGGTAGTTACAGGTGATAAGTGGGTTGAGGACCTGGCCTACTCTGACCCACGCCAGGGACACTTGCTAACGGTGGAAGGGGTATATGTGCCCCTATATTGCCCAGTGTGTGCCCGCCATGAAGTCCAGCAGTCCTGGGTCAATAAGCTACTGGCTGGCCGGTGTCTAGTTGCCTAGCCTGGGTTACCTGGGATTGCTCTGTTGAGCAAAAGCTGGATGCAAAACCAACCTGCCAAACATGAACTGACAATTGCTATGCTTAATGTAGAGTCACTGACAGGACGTGGATGACATGATGATACAGAGGAGGATGGACATCTTATGTATACAAGAGATGAGATGGAAGGGCAGTGTAGCAAAGCCACTTAGCTTGGGATCCAGAGTCTACTACTCAGGTGGGGGATAGGCTAGAAATGTGGTGAGAGAGGCTTCAAAAGGCAGTGAGGGATATCATCAGAATTAATTACAGACTCATGGCAATCAGACTCCAGTGTAATGATAGGGGCAGTATTCATAATCTCAGCCCATGCCCCACAGCAGGGTTGTGATAGTGAAGAAGAGAGTGCATTCAGGCAGCTGTTGCAGGACCTACTAGATAAAGCAGGACAACATGAATTGGCACTGATAATGGGTGACTAGAATGCACATATCGGGACAGACAGAACAGGATATAAGGACTGCCTTGGTCCACAGGTGTGGGGCAACAGGAATAAAGGAGGAGAAGCCATTCTAGACTTCTGTCTGGCAAATGGCTTGATAGCAGCCGACATATGGTTCAGAAACAGAAACAGTCACAATATCACATACAAGAGTAGCAAACATGCAACTCAGGTAGACTTTCTCCTAGTACGGAAAAGGCACTGGGGTAGAATCCATGATTGCAAAGTCATCCCCAGGGAAACAGTCGGCCCACAGCATAAACTACTAGTTGTCACAATCAAGCTCTATGGTTAACAGAGACCAGGCTGAAGACCTGGACGTTGACTGGAGAGAAAGTACAGCAGTTCACAGAATTACTCAGGGCTCTAGCACCTCAAGAAATGGAGGAAATAGGTGCAGTTGAAGAAGAGTGGCAGCGCCTAAAAATGTACAGTTGTGTACACTTACCATAAATGTAGATGTTCGAGTGTATTCACTGTTGCAGTCAATAGATTTCTGCTGGAAGGTTGCCCTCAGTCGGGCTGGTGGGTTGCCCTCAGTCGGGCTGATTAACAAAGTCTTGGGTCCTGCACCGGTTATTGTCCCTTCTTCCATGACTTCAGGTCGTTAGGGGTATAAAACATGCAGCCAACGCCATTTACATCAGTTTTTCTTGCCCCAGATGTCAGGTGCCCCCCAAATGGGGAGCAAAATATATACATAATGTATATAATGTAGAACACAAAAAATATACCTCCAAACAAAAGCAAATACACCAAAAAGGCTTTTAAGCATAGTAAAAGAAAGTAGAGGTATAGTAAGAGAAAAACAGGGGGCTGGAGGGTGGGTAACCAGGACTGCAACAGTGAATACACTCGAACATTTACATTTATGGTAAGTGTACACAACGGTACTATGTTCTTCATCTTTCACTATTGCAGTCATTACATTTGGGTAGATTCCCAAAGCTATGGGTGGGAGGATGGATTTATAGAGAATTAGGAGCAGCTACAAGGCCCTGCAGGGCAGCAGTAGCAAAGCCAGCTCTGGATTTAGAGAAGAGAGGTAAATGGTAATGTTTGGTGAACGTATGAACTGAGCTCCATGTAGCAGCTTCTAGAATGTCGCTGGTAGGAACCCCTCTGAGAAAGGCTGCAGAAGTAGATGCATCCCTGGTGGAATGAGATCTGATCCCCTTGGGGATAGGTTTACCATGGTGCACATAGCAGAAATGAATGCAATGGCTTATCCATTTAGAGATAGTCTGCTTTGAAATAGGTTTTCCCTCTGCCCCTGCAGCAAATGCCACCAATAGTTGCTCAGATTTTCTTAGAGGTTTTGTCCTGTTTAAGTAGAATCTAAGTTGTCTGTGTACATTCAAGAAATGCTGAATCCGCTCATCCTTGTTCTGTGGATTGGGAAAGAAAGTTGGCAGATGAATGGTCTGATTAAGAGCCACACTGGATATCACCTTAGGCATGAAAGATGGATTGGTCCTGACAGCCACCCTGTCTGGATGAAAAATAATGAAAGGCTCCATTGCCATAAGAGCCTGTAATTCTGAAATAAATCCTTCTAGCTGAAGAGACTGCTAAAAGTAAAGCTGTTTTCCAGGAAAGAAATTTTAAATCTGCAGTAGCAGCTGGCTCAGAAGGAGGTAGAGTGAGTTTTTCCAAAACAAAATTGAAGTCCCATGCAGGAGTTGGTGCTCCCCTGGGAGGTCTTAAATTTTTGGCCCCTCTGAGGTACTGCTTTAGCAGAGGATGAGAAAAGAGTGGAGGCTCTGTGTTGTAATGAGCTGAAATGGCAGAGGCATGGATTTTTACAGAAGAAAAAGATAGGCCCTTGTGAAGCATCTCAGTTAAATATTGCAGAATCTGAGGAATATTGGGCATTACTGTGCTTATTCCTTGTGCTTGGTTCCAGACACAGAATCTTTTCCATTTGTCAGCATAGGATTTTCTAGTACTAGACCTTCTAGCCTCCAAAATGACATCCATCACAGGTTTGCTGAGAGATGTAACTGGTGATATTAGTTGATTAGCCATGCTGCAAGATTCAGAGTTTGGAGTGGAGTGTGCAGAATTTGATAGTTCTGCTGAGACAGTAGGTAAGGTTGTCAGAGGCAGGTACCACGGAGGAAGGTGCGACATATTGCGTAGGAGCGGGTACCAGTGTTGGAGATGCCAGTCTGGAGCAATCAGAATCAGTTTTGGTTTTTCCTGTCTGACTTTTAGTAAGACCTTGGAGAACAGAGGAGGAAAGGCATAGACTGATAGGTTTTTCCAGCTGAAGGACAGAGAATCTATTTTCCAAGCTTTTTTGTGATGAATTATTGTGCAGAATTTGTCCAAATGATAGTTTTGGGGTGAGGCAAAAAGATCCATGTCTGGGCTCCCCCATTTGCGTGTCAACATGCTGAAGATTTGTGGATCCAGATTCCATTTGTGTGGGTCCATAGATTTCTACTTAGTTCGTCTGCCAGAGTATTTTGCTTTCCTGGCAGGAATTCAGCTTGTAGATGTATCTGATAAGTCAAGGCCGTGTTCCACAATGCCATGGCTAATCTGCAAAGGGGGTAGGTATGGGTACCCCCTGCTTATGTACCACATGATTGTGGTGTTGTCTATCTTTATCAGTAGTTGCCCTGGATGACGATAGTCCTTGAAGACTGTCAGACCATTCTGTACAGCTAGCATTTCTTTCTTGTTGATATGTAGGTGCATTTGATTTGGGCTCCATTGGCCCTGAATGCATCTCCCTGCCAGATGCGCCTCCCAAGCATAATCTGATGCATCTGTAGTCAGGGTTTGGGCGGCAGGGCGTGGAATGAATGACAGTCCCTTGTTTTGGTGGCAGGCCACTGCCCACCATAGGAACTCTAGCTGCAGGCAAGGAACGAGAGGAATCATTGTTTCCAGGCTGTGACAATGTTGACTCCATAAGCTTTTTAGGGACCATTGAAGTTTCCTCATATGCAGTTCTTGCATATGGAATTATTAGGATGCAGGAGGCCATGAACCCCAAGGCCTGCAGAATTTGTCTTGCAGAAAGCTGGGTTTCTGTGGCCACCTGTTTGAAGTAAGCCAATTGAATTTGTTTTTTTGGCGTAAGGTAAGTCATCTGGGCAGTTATATACAAGCTTGGTACCAGTTGTGATTTCTTTTCGTTTATGGTGTACCCTAGACAAGTTAGAAGTCTTTTTACAAACGCCAGATGTTTTAGAAGAGTGTCCTTGTTTTCTGCATGAATTAGACAATCGTCCAGGTATGGATCAATCTGAATATTTCTTTGCCTGCAAAATGCAATTACTGGTGCCAGGCACTTTGTGAAGACCCTGGGCGCAGTAGATAAGCCAAAGGGCAGTGCAGAGAACTGGTAATGCCTTGTTACTTCCACATTTGGAGGTGGAGGCACCCCACTGCTTTGTTCTACAAGTTCCTTGTGACTGAAACCTGGAGCCTTTGGAATGTCTGGGTTTGACCTGAGCGGCTCTGGTGGGTACTGGAAATGACCAGTTCTTAGTAGACCAGTGCCTACTGAACCTGGGTGGCTGCACTTGTAGGAAATCTTTAACAATTTGCATAGATTTAGCTTCATCTTCCATCTTTTTCAAACCTTCTTCTGCTTTATTACCAAAAAGTCTGTCCTGTTGTAAAGGAGCATCCAACAATTTTGCTTTAACATGGTCAGGCAGATTTTGCTCCTTGAGCCAAGCATCCCTTCTTATCACAGATCCAGTTACAGCAGCCCTGCAAGAGGCCTCCAAGGAATCAAAACCCCATTGCAAACTATGTTTTCCAACTTGTTCAGCTGAATGCAATAAATACTGCAACTCTATTTTCCACACAGTCAGAAATCAACATCATTTTCTGTTTAAGCAAGCCCATGACATGCTGCTGATATTTAAGCATATGAAATTGACAGTTTAAAGCCCTGATTGCCAACGTTGCAGACTTGTAAACCTTCTTACCCCATCTATCCAGCGCCCTGGAATTTCTGTCAGAAGGGGTAGGATTTTTAGCAGTAGAAGCCTTAATGTCCTTGGGACCCTGAGAAATGGTTTCAGGGTCAGCAGTAGGGTTTTTAAAGAGGAATTGGTGGGAGTCAGGAGCCCTGTAATATCTGTCAGGCTTACTAGGAGCCAGAGGCAGGGAATCAGGAGTCATGCTGGATTCTGAGAAAACATCAACAATGTCTAGAACAGGAGGTATAGCCAAAGGCCTATGATGAAGAAGAAGAAGGAAATTCCTAAGCCTCTCTTCAGATTCTGAGAAATCCTGACTCTCCCAGTGAAAGTGTTCCCTTAAGGTATGCAAAGTTTCTCCAAAAGAAAAATCCTCAGGTGGAGAAGCAGAAGGGATGGAATCTTCCGCATCAGAGTCCTCATAAGGTGGAATAGATAATTCCTGATCAGAAGAGGAATCAGAAGAAATAGAAACCTGATCTGAAGATTCATAGTCAGTGCCTTGCCTAGGCCTCTTAGCAGGAGGGGGATGGGTACCCCTGATCAAGGTAATTAAATCCTCAGCCATTTTGATCATTTGTTTTTTAGGCATTGGGGCCTGTACATGTGGCCCAAGCGTCGGCTTTTTAAACATAGAAGTAGATTTTGGCCTTAGTTTTGAAGATGGCATCGGTTTAGTATACAAATCTTTAGGCCTGAAAACACCCTCAGAAGCCGGTGCCTGCTCAGCGGCTCCAGACCGATCTAAGGTAGAGACATCTGCGGGTTCAATACTTAAAGTGTCGCGTGGCATACCGGACTCTGAATGGGTCTCACTACAGGCCTTCAAATCAAAAGTAGCGGGTATCAGGGGCTGCGAAAGCGTCTCACTGAGTACCGGCGAACCGGTGACTGGCTTAGGAGAAACTTCGTCGTCGGTTTTGGACCTCGACGGTCTGTCTCTGCCTTTTTCTTTGCATTTTTTAGGTATTCCAGTAGTCGGATTACTAACCGATGACGTTTCTGGATAGATAAATCTTGAGCCAAAATATGTAGAAGCAAAAATATACAGACATCTAATACTGCGTTGATTAAATTTAGCACAAAACCAACAGCAAAGCACGTTGTGGTCAGGGCCTAGGCAAGGAATACAGTACAAATGAAAATCTTTGAGGTATTTGCTTCCCAGTTATTAACTTTTACTGACATCGGTAAGGAGCAAGAAAAGGTTTCCTCAATGGGGTACTTAGCTTTTAGTGTAAGACTTCAGTTCTGAAACTAGAAAACGAAAATCTCAGGAGTCAGCTGACTGGCACTTGCGAACTGCTTCTGCTTCGGGCACCGCGCTGCAAGAAAGACTGATGTAAATGGCTGCATGTTTTATACCCCTGATGACCTGACGTCATGGAAGAAGGGACAGCAACTGATGCAGGACCCAAGACTTTGTTAATCAGGCCAACTGAGTGCAACCTGCCAGCAGATTACCCAAATGTAATGACTGCAACAATGAAACATGGAGAACATCAGCATGTGTTAGGACTACAGAAAAGATATGTGGCTGAGCCAGGTATGGAAATAAGGTACATAAGGAAAGCTGGTGGTGGAATGCAGAAGTCCAGGAAGTAACAAAAGAAAGGAGTGCAGGAAGAAGTGGGAGATCAAAAAGACTGACCAGGCTATGGAGGACTACTGGTTGGTTAACAAAGAAAGAAGTTGCAATAGCAAAGAATAGCACATCAGAGGCACTCTACCAACTTCTGGAAAGTAATTCAGTAAGGGGAGAAAAGAAACTATATCAGGTTGCAAGGCAAAGACAGAAAGATAAAGAAGATAGTCAGACACCCTTCATAAGGGATGCCAGCAACAACCTGTTCACCAGTCCACAGGACATCAAAGGCAGATGGAAGGAGTATTTTCCAGCAGCTTCTGAATGAAGAAATCCCCACAGAAGGTGTACTGCCCCAGAAACAGCCTACGATGAGAGAAGAGGAGGAGCCCACCTTAGAAGAAGTAAGAAAGTACAGTTCTGTACACTTACCATAAATGTACATGTTCGAGTGTATTCACTGTTGCAGTCATCACATTTAGGTTATCTGTTTGCAGTAGCCCTCAGTCGGCCTGATTATCAAAGTCTTGGGTCCTGCTTCGTTTGCTGTCTCATCTTCCATGACGTCAGGTAGTCAGGGGTATAAAGCATACTGCTGATGCCATTACATCAGTTTTTCTTGCCTCAGATGTCAGGTGTCTCCCCCTAATGGGAAGCAATTAAATATATATACAATGTTACACCTCCAACAAAAAAGCAAATACACCATAAAGCTTTAAGCATAGTAAAAAGGGATAGAGGTATAGCCAAAAGTCGTCAGGGGGCTGGAGGGAGGGTAACCAGGACTGCAACAGTGAATACACTTGAACATCTACATTTATGGTAAGTGTACACAACTGTACTATGTTCTTTGTGTTTCACTTGTTGCAGTCATCACATTTGGGTAGATTCCCAAAGCTAAGGGTGGGAGGAGGAAAATAGACAGCATTAGGACCAGCTATAAAGCCCTGCAAGACTGCAGTGGCAAAGCCAGCTCTGGCTTTAGAGAAAATTGGCAGTCCACAGGACATCAAAGGCAGATGGAAGGAGTATTTCCAGCAGCTTCTGAATGAAGAAATCCCCACAGAAGCTGTACTGCCCCAGAAACAGCCTACGATGAGGGAAGAGGAGGAGTTCACCTTAGAAGAAGTAAGAAAGTAGCAGCTTCTAGGATGTCCCTGGTAGGGACACCTCTGAGAAAGTCTGTAGAGGTAGATGTAGCCCTGGTTGAATGTGGTCTTATCCTCCGTGGAAAAGGTTTTCCATGGTGCTTATAGCAGAAATGAATGCAATGACCAATCCATTTAGAAATGGTTTGCTTTGAAATGGCCATCCCCTTTGCCCCTGCAGCAAATGCCACCAGCAGTTGTTCAGATTTCCTGAGAGGTTTAGTCCTGTCCAAGTAAAATCTAAGTTGTCTGTGCACATCTAAGGAGTGCAGTATACGTTCCCCTTTGTTCTGTGGATTAGAAAAGAAGGTTGGCAAATGAATGGACTGATTAAGAGCCACACTGGATACTACCTTGGGCATGAAGGAGGGATTGGTCCTGAGGGACACCTTGTCCGTATTAAAGATAATGAAAGGCTCCACTGCCATAAGGGCCTGTAATTCACACACCCTTCTTGCTGAAGTGATGGCTAAAAGGAAGGCTGTTTTCCAAGAAAGGAATTTCAACTCTGCATTTGCAGCTGGCTCAAAAGGAGGGAAAGTGAGTTTTTCCAATACAAAGTTAAAGGCCCAGGCTGGAGTTGGGGCTCTCCTGGGCGGTCCTAAGTTTTTGGCCCCTCTAAGGAACTGCTTGAGCAGTGGAAGGGAGAAGAGGGGTGGTTCTGTGTTGTAATGAGCTGAAATGGCTGAGGCATGAATTTTGATGGAGGAAAAAGAAAGGCCCTTGTGAAGCATCTCAGTTAGGTATTGAAGAATCTGAGGTAAACTGGGCGCTGCTGTGCCCATCCCCTGAGTTTGGTTCCAGGAACAGAATCTTTTCCATTTTTCAGCATAAGATTTTCTAGTACTAGGCCTCCTTGCCTCCAGAATTACATCCAACACTTGTTTACTGAGGGATAGTAACGGAGAGATCAAGTAATTAGCAAGGCTGCCAGGTTCAGGGTTTGAAGCTGAGGGTGCAGAATCTGGCCCTCTTGCTAGGACAGCAGGGTGTAGGGGTCTGAGGCAGGTGCCATGGTGCCAGCAGTGACACACTGCGCAAGAGGGGGTACCAGTGTTGGTGTGACCAGTCTGGTGCTATCAGTATCATCCTTGGCTTGTCCTGCTTGATCTTTTGTAGTACCTTGGAGAGGAGAGGCAGAGGAGGAAAGGCATAAACTGATAGATTTTTTCCAGGTGAAAGACAGGACATCCACTTTCCAAGCTTGTTTGTGGGGAGTCCTTTTTGCAGAATATGTCCAATTGGTAGTTCTGGGGGGAAGCAAACAGGTCTATCTCTGGGCTCCCCCATTTGTTTATCAACATGTTGAATGTATTTAGTTCCAGTTTCCACTCGTGTGGGTCCATGAGATTTCTGCTTAGTTCATCTGGTTCCAGTTTCCACTCGTGTGGGTCCATGAGATTTCTGCTTAGTTCATCTGCCAGTGTATTTAGCTTTCCTGGCAGGAACTGAGCCTGTAGGTCCACTTGGTAGCTCAAGGCTAGTGTGCAGAGAGGGTATGAGTGGGTTCCCCCCTGCTTGTTTATGTAACACAACAGTGGTGTTGTCCACCTTTACCATTAATTGTCCTGGAAGAATGTGGTCCTTGAAGGCTGTCAGAGCATTCTGTACAGCTAACATTTCTTTTTGACTGATATGCAAGTGCATTTGACTTGGGTTCCATTTGCCTTGAATGCACTTTCCTGCCAAGTGAGCCCCCCATGCATAGTCTGATGCTTCTGTTATTAGGGTTTGGGTGGCAGGGGGAAGAGTGAAAGGCAGTCCCATGTTTTGGTGGCAGGCCTCTGCCCACCAAAGGAACTGTAGGCAAATTATGATAGGAATCATTGCTTCTAGATTATGAGAATGTTGACAACATAGGCTTTTTAGATACCATTGTAGTTTCCTCATATGCAGTCTTGCAGGATTGGGAGGGTGCCTAATGGTTAAAGTGTTTGCCTTACAAACCCAAGGTGCAGGGTTTGAGTTTAGAAGGGATAATTGGCTAAGCTTAAAATGGCTCACAATGGCAATTAGCTTAGTACTAACCTATGAACCTAAATATGGCATTAGAAAAATGCAGGAGGCCATGAACCCCAAGGCTTGCAGTATCTGTCTTGCAGATAGCAGGGTCTTTCTGGCCATTAGTTTGAAGTAAGCTGTCAAATGAACTTGTTTCTCAGGCATGAGGAAAGCCATCTGGGAAGTTGTGTTCAAGCTTTCTCCCAGGAATACAATTTGTTGGCAGGGTACAAGATGTGATTTCTTTTCGTTTATGGTGTACCCCAGAGAAGTTAACACCTTTTGTACAAACACCAGAAGATTCAATAGTATGTCCTGGCTTTCTGCCTGAATTAGACAACTGTTGAGGTTTGGGTATAGTTGAATATTTCTTTGCCTGCAAAATGCAATGACTGGAGCTAGGCACTTTGTGAATACCCTGGGTGCAGTAGATAAGCCAAAGGGAAATGCAGAGAACTGATAGTGCATGAAGCCTGCTTTGAAGCGTAGGTATCTTCTGCAAGATTCCCTGCATGGGATGTGCAGGTAGACTTCCTTTAAATCCAGTGTTGCCAACCAGGCATCCTTGCCTAGCATAGGAAGTGAAGAGTCAGCATCTTGAATTTTGGGATCACCAAAAAAGTTTTTAGGATAGTGAGATCCAGGATGGGATGCCAGGAGTTGTCTTTTCTGGGCACCATGAACAATCTTGAGTAGAAACCTTGTCCCTTTCCTCTTCTGGGACAGTTTGAATAGCCCTTATACTTAAGAGAGAACTTGGTTTTGAGCCTCTGCCCACTGATTTGGGGGTAGATTTGGCCAACCATTTGGGGCTGGTAAGGTGTGGAAGTGGAATCTTTATCCTTGGAAAACTATATTTAAAACCAATTTGTCCTGGGTAATGAGTTGCCAGTTTTTTGCCTCCACAACAATCTTTCCCCCCTAAAGGAGCAGACAGTTGAGAAGGGCTTGGAAGTTTTAAAGTTAAGTCATTGAGACAGTTTACCATTGGGGGGAGTCTTACTACTCCCTGCTTTGGAAGTGGGAGCCCCCCACTGCTTAGTCCTGTGCGTACCTTGGGACTGAAGCCTGGGTGTTCTGCTGGTTCTGGGTTTGGACTGAGAAGGCCTGGAAGAGGCCAATGCCTGCTAAATCTGGGAGGCTGTACTTGCAGAAAATCTTTAACAGTTTGCATAGATTTAGCTTTTTCCTCCATCTTTTTACGTACTACTTCTGCTTTGTTGCCAGACAGGCGGTCCTGATTTAAGGGAGCATCCAGCAATTTAGCTTTAACAAGATTTGGCAAAGACTGCTCCTTAAGCCAAGCATGCCTTCTAAGTACAGACCCAGTGACAGCAGCCCTGCAAGATGCCTCTAGTGAATCAAAACCAAATTGCAAAGTATGTTTTCCAACTTGTTCAGCAGAATGCATTAAATCCTGTAAATCCTTATTTTCAGCACAGTCAGGAATCAACAACTTTCTATTTAAGCAATCCAATAATACGCTGCTGATACTTTAACATATGAAACTGCCAGTTTAAGGCCCTAATGGCCAAAGTTGCAGAAGTGTATACGTTCTTACCCAATCTATCCAGCGCCCTGGAATCTCTTGCAGAGGGTGTAGGATTTTTGGCAGTAGTAGCCTTAATGCCCTTGGGTCCCTGTGAAATGGTCTCAGAATCTGCAGTAGGATTTTAGAAAGAGGAACTTGTGAGAGTCAGGAAACCTGTAAAATCTATTTGGTTTTCTGGGAGCAGGTGGTGAGGAGTCAGGGGCCAAGCTACATTCAGAAAAGGCACCATCAACAATGCCTAGGACAAGGGGGATAGCTAAAGGCCTGTGTCGGGGCAGAAATAAGAAATCCCTAAGCCTCTTTTTAGAAACAGAGTAATCTTGGCTTTCCCAGAGAAAATGCTCCCTAAGAGTATGCAAGGTTTCACCAAAAGAGAGAGAGCTCTTTGCATCAGAATCCTCATAGGTAGATAAAGGTAAAGCCTGGTCATCAGAGGAAACAAATTTCAGAATCCTGATCAGAAGAATCATAAGCAAATTCAGTCCTAGGTCTCAGAGGGGGGAAGGTTGGCATCCAATGATTAAAGTAATAAGGTCTTCAGCCATTCTTATTTGTTTTTTAAGCATAGAGGTCTGAACATGCGGTCTGGGCGTCAGTTTTCTAGGCATGGATCGAGTTTTAGGCCTTGAAGAAGAAGATGGCGTCAGTTTGATATGCAAGTCAGCAGGCCTGAATACACCCTCAGAAGCCGGTGCCTGCACAGCGGCTACGGACCCATCCAAGACATTTGCAGGTTCCTCAGCTGAAGCATCTCGCGGTATACCGGACTCTGAATGGGTCTCAGTAGAGGCCTGCGAATCTGAAGTAGCAGGTATCAGGGGCTGCGAAAGTACCTCACTGAGTACTGGAGAACTTGCGACTAGATTAGGAGAAGCATTGTCGGCAGCTTTGGACCTAGGTGGCCTGTCTCCGTCTTTATCTTCGCATTTTTTCAGAATGTCAGTAGTCGGGTGGCTTACCGAAGCCATATCTGGGTAATTGAACAGAGTACCCAAATATACAGACGACAAATAGTCTGTTGTTTAAATAAGGCACAAAAACGACAGCGAGGTACGTTGTGGTCAGGGCCAAGGCAAGGAATACAGTATGAATGAAAGTCTTTATGAGGTATTTGCTTTCCACAAGAAATACAATTACTGACTTTTACTGACATCGGTTTAGAGCAAGAAAAAGTTTCCCCAATGGGGTACTTAGCTTTAGTTGAAGACTTCGGTTCTGAAACTCGAAAACGAAAATTTCAGGAGTCTGCTGACCGGCACTTGCGAACTGCTTCTGCTTCGGGCACCGCACGGCAAGAAAGACTGATGTAATGGCGTCGGCTGCATGCTTTATACCTCTGACTACCTGACGTCATGGAAGATGAGACAGCAACCGACACAGGACCCAAGACTTTGATAATCAGATCGACTGAGGGCTACTGCAAGCAGATAACCCAAATGTGATGACTGCAACAGTGAAACACGAAGAACATCAGCACTAATGAAGATGAATTCAGGGAAAGCAGCAGGCTCAGATGAGGTCACAGCAGGATGAGATAGGGGAGAAATGGCTCCTGAGGGTACTAATAGCGGTGTACAGAGAGAGGCGTATCCCAGATGACTGGAGAATAAGCACATTCGTGCTAGTGTACAAGAACAAAGAGGACATTCACAACTGTGGGCAGTACAGAGGCATCAAACTCCTACCATATCGCATAACTGATGAACAGATACGCAGAGTAGTAGAATGTAAGATGGGAGATGAGCAGTTCAGATTCAGATCAAGATGCAGCACAATTGACCTAATGTTTGCATTGAGACAGATACTTGAGAATAAGCTAGAGATGAAGAGAGTGTCCAACTGGGCATTCCTACACTTGGAGAAAGCATGTGACAAGGTCCCAAGAAAGCTGATCTGGGCAGTACTGCGGTGGTCTGAAGTCCTGGAAACATTGGTACAATTAGTGCAGGCTATGTACAAGGACCCAGTGACTCAATTACGAGCAGTGTTTGGCCTCAAAGAGGGGTTCCCCAGTGGGAGTGGGTGTACACCAGGGTTCAGGTCTGAACCCACTGCTGTTCATACCGGTGATGGACTACATTAGCAAATAGGTTGGAGGGGACCGATCCACAAAGCTGTTGTATGCAGACGATATGGCATTACAGGCAGACTCTGAGCTAGAACTTCAGCAAAGGACAGGAGAATGGAATGCAAATCTGAAGGCACACGGGATGAAACTAAGCACAAATAAGATGGTAGCAATGGCAGCAAATTGGGGAAATTAGAAGAAGCTGAGAATTGAGATGGAAGATAGCGGAACAGGTAAACAGCTTCAAGTACCTGGGAGGGGTGGTTGTGGAGAAGAGTAGTCTGAATGAAAAGGTCAAAGCTAGAATCAGAGGGGTTGCAGCCAACTGGCATAGAGTATCAGGTGTAGTCTATGACAGAAGAATGCCAAAGATGATGAAAAGTAAAGTGTACAAGACAGTGGTGCAACCAGTACTACTGTATGGTACAGAAACCTGGGCAGTATAGGCAGAATAGCTGAAGAAGCTAGAAGTGATGGAAATGAAGTGCCTGAGAAAGGTGGCAGGATGCACACTGTGGGACAAACGAAGAATTGAGGACATAAGAGCAGAAGTCAAAGTAGCTCCAATTGTTGTTGTTGTCTTTCGGCTTTTCCCGGTTAGGGGTCTCCACAGTGGAACTCCGGTCCGCTAATGATTGGCAGCACATTTTCACGGTGCCAAGTTGCCAGCTCGATGCCCAACCTTCAACGAAGGCACGCCCATTCACACATGTCTTTCGGAACGCCACTCGACCCGCAGGGAGGACATGCAGACTCCACACAGAAGGCACTCCCCGCACACTAGCTGAGAATCGAACGGGAGAACCTCTTGCTGTGAAGCAACAACGCTACTGCTGCACCACCGTGATTGTAGAAAAGATCAAAGAGAACAGATTATGGTGGTTTGGGCACGTATAGAAAAGCAGAAGACAATCTGGTGAGGAAGATTTGGGACAGACAGGAAGAAGGTAAGAGGAGGAAGGATGTCCAGTAAAGAGGTAGAAGGATTATGTGAAAGAAGATCTGTGACAGTCAGGCATGAGTGTTGAAGAAGGCAGGAGTGTGGTATTGAATCAAGAGAGTTGGTGACAGTTAACATGATACCCCGACACCATGTAGAAAAAACATGGGAAAAAGGGGGCTGATGATGATGGACAGACTGTTCTCATGGGGGAAGAAGGGCTGCATTTTGTTTGTGACCAGTCTGCAGACCAGGAAAACCAGATTCTGTGAAGGGATAATGTGGGATTTTCTGTAGTTTATAGTGAAACCCAGACCTGTCAGAGCTACTTCTGGAGAGACAGCCTGATCAGTAGGTTGTTCAGGTAGGGGAAATTTTGGATTCCATCAGTGCATCAGAAAGCTACTACTGGAACTAGACACTTTGTGAACACGTTTGGAGCTGTGGAGAGAGCAAAAGGCAGAGCAGTAAAGTGAAAATGTGACGAGTCGGAGAAAAACCTGAGGAATCTTCTGCAAGAAGGACAAACTGGTATGTATAAGTAGGCGTCCTTCTGAACTAGTGACACTAAAAAAGGGGCGAATGAAAGGAACAGAGTGATGGACAGAGCATTCTGAAAGATGGTACTTTCAAGTGTTTAGGATAGACAGGCCTAGGATGGTTTTCCCCTGCCCTTCTTTCCTTGAGACTAGAAAAACCCTGGAGTAAAACACTTTTCCCATGAACTTCTTTGGAACATGCTAGATGGTGCCCTGATTCAAAAAGTCTTCAATAATATGGGGGCCATTAAGGATATTTGGTTTTGAGGTGGTTGTGACATGCCTTTCAGAGGAGGAATATTTTCCCTAAGATATTACCATCCTTGATGATGGACAGGACCCAATGTCCATGGCAATAGCTTCCCACCTGGACAGGGCAAGTGGTAGTCCTTGGGAAAGAGTAAAGGAGCTGAGGGCAGAAGGAGGGGTGCTGCAGAGGTAGCAACAGATTTTTGCTTCCAAAGGGAGGACTCCCCGCTGGAGATTTTCTATGTTTTTTTTTCAGAGTCCCTTTTTCTAGGGGGGTTTCTTTGTTTCTGAGCTGTCCTGAGATGCCTTCTAAGGAAGGAGGTAGGTTTACATGGGTAGTTCCTATGGTACTGAAGTAGAATCTCTCTGCCGTGTTTCATGTTCTTACCTTGGTCTTGTAGAGTTTTGAACAGACTGGCAATCCTGAGGACCAAACAGTGAAAAGTCTCTCTGTCCAAGGAAGAATCTAATTTTTGACTCAGGAATAGGTTGACTGCAAAGCCATGCACATCTGCAAATAACAGATTCGGTGGCAGCTGCTTTAGAAGCAGCATCCATAGCATTGTAACATTATTTCAATGGTGGTATTTTATTACAAGTAAGGGATGTTCTAATAAACAGTTAGGTTCAAAAAGAAGTGTTCATATAAAATATTACCAACAACATTTAGTTGGTACAGAATGAAAGAACACGTATACACGCACACATATTTTAATGCTGACATAAAAAACGCGCATGAACATAACTACTCATACATTAAAAGGGTTGTTAAAATCTTTGTTTTTGTTGTTGAATAATCAACATTCTACATAAGATGCTTTTCATCATGCTTAAATGTTGTACTATATAACTTATACGATCTATTATGGTTTTTTGAAGGACAGAAAAGGATGGAAGTAAAAAGGTTACAAACGAAGGGGAGAAGGCACGTTTCTTGTAGTTAACAATCATTATTCAATTATTTAATTAATGATGTTATTCAATTTGTATAAGGAACAGGTTACTCCTATATAGGCAACAGGAAATGGAGTGTTAAATGTTTTGAAAAAGTTTGGCAGAGGCCAAACGAAAGCGCTCATGTACCTTTGTTTTTAAGAAATTTTAACGTTAATAAATAATCGGAAGTTCTTTCAAACAGTGTTACTGGTGGTGTATCCTGACATTTCCAGCCCCATTGTGCTTTTCATATATTCTGACCCTATTACAAAAACTTAAACCTTGCTCTCCTTCTGCAGACCAACTACCTGCCGACTTCCTACGGCTATCAGCCAAAGCTGTAGCTTATCCCATTTCTATTCTGATCAATAGGACTCTCACTGAAGGTCAAATACCCAGCCTATGGAAAGTATCTCATATCATACCTCTTCATAAAGGTGGACAATCCGTTGAACTCTCTAATTACCGTCCTACTGCCCTTCTTTCACCTCTGGCAAAGATCATGGAGAAATGCATCCATAAGCAACTACTTGAACACTTAACCAAAAATAACTTACTTTCCAGCTGTCAACATGGTTTTAGACCCTCACATAGCACTACCACTGCCCTCCTGTCCTTTACAGATTGTATAAATAAAAACCGCAACCTTAATTACCTTTCCTCTGCACTCTTCATTGATCTGTCTAAAGCTTTTGACATGGTCAATCACCAGATTCTCATAAACATACTCAAATCCCTCTCTTTAGATACACCTTCCATAAAAAGGTTCCAGTCCTACCTCGATAACAGACAACAAGCAGTAATCTGGGATAAGACATTCTCTACCCTTCAACCAGTTACCATAGGTGTCCCTCAGGGATCCATACTAGGGCCTCTTCTCTTTTCAATTTTCATCAATGACCTTCATCTAGACATCCCCCAAGCCACTTGCATACAACATGCTGACGACTCCACACTTTTATGTTCAGCCAAATCCAAATCTGAACTTCTCTCTCTTACCCAGAATACATTTAACATAGCTGAACAATGGTTTACACAGTGTTGCCTTCTTTTGAACCCTAATAAAACTAAACTCCTCCTCTTTACTCCAACTCAAAAATCCTCTCCATTGGATTTCTCAGTTAAATCCACTAATGGTACCATTATATCACCAGACCCAACCACCAAACTTCTGGGCATTATCATAGATAACCTCAATTTTGACACCCATATCAATAATACAATAAAAACTGTCAACAAAAAACTGGGCTCCCTATACAGGATTAGACCTTTCCTCTCCCCCACTGCTAGAACAACTATAGCACACACTCATCTAATCTCTCCTCTCCTCTATGCATCACCATTTTTACTAACCTTACAAAAAAGAACCTTAACAAACTGGAAACTTCCTATAACAATATTGCTAGGTTTGCTACAGGTAACCCCTACAGAACCCACCATTGCATAAATATAAAACAGCTTGGATGGCTGGAACTATAAAACATGATTAAACTCCACCAACTAACCATTGCCCATAAAACCTTTTATAAACCTTCCTCTACTCCTATTCTATCCACCCTCATCACACCATATATAAATCAGAAATTCCTACGTTCCTCTCACAAAAACCTTGTACATACCTCTAAACCCAATAACAAGGCTGGAGAATCTCTCTTTTCTAATGCTATTGGAAAAACTTGGAATCTTCTCCCCAGTGATCTTTCCTCTCCCTCACCTTTTAAAAACAAACTGAAACTTTACCTAACAACACACTGGCTGTGCCCCTGTTCTAAACCAGACTAGGCATCTAGCCAACAAGATTTACCTAAGTTTCTGCCACTATTGACTACATATGTACTATTTTATTTTCTTAACCTATAAATACCACCTTTTACACTACTCTAGAACAAATACATTTTCTTTACTAATAAACAAAGTTCTTTACTACTAAACAAAGTCTCTCTCTAGCCATACTGTCCTCTGTCTCTAAATTCTCTTTACAGAAGATTTTTCTTTCTTCTATACTCTAGTTGCATATTTTACATAATTACTATTTCATCACTTGTCCTTCTTTATTGTATAATTACCTCCTTTTCATACTACTTTACTATAAATTTTCTAGTTCTAAAGCTCCTTGCTTTGTCCTCTCTGATTTCCATATTATAACCTGCTAGAAGCATAGTACATAATGTATGCATCTACATAGTTACCTTATTACTTTTTATCCTTCCAAGGTTTTATTTTGTAATTTGCAATGTACATCTCAATATGTTTTATTCTTCTTCTAGTCCTATGTTAAAATGATTTTTAAGTTTTTTTTTTTTTCACTTAGTTTATCTTGGAGCTTTTCTCCCCAGGCCTCTACTGAAAATGGACATATATCCAGTTAGACTAGCCTGGTCAACAAATGTAAAATAAAATAAAATAAATAAATAAATAAATTTCAAAGACATAATAGCTTTGCAAAACCCCATATGAGAAGTCTACCCACTCCTTTGCCTTAGATGCTGAGGAACAGGCCACATGCCTAGTCTTCTGCTTTTTCTTTTTATGCATGACACCTGCCTGGATGAGATGCGGAGGTTTGGTAACCTGTCTGACTTCTATTACAGAGTCTAGAATCTCTTCCCTTAACTAAAATCTGAGGGATGCAGTGCAGTCCCTTGGACATATCAGCAATATGCAAGGCCTCAGAAGCCATACCTACCCTGAGGCAGGGCCTCGGTAGCAGGCAACTGAGAGGTAACATTAAGTACCGCAGGTTCTGGAACCTCAGACAGCAAGTCAGAGTCAGAAATGCTGGACTGCAGAGCCATTTGAGCCCTCTATTTTTCTTTGGTGGCAGATGAATGTTAGAGGATGCAGAGGCAGCTACCTTAGACTCAGTTGCTAAGTTTCTAGAAAGATGTTTAGAGCTGAATGTCTCGACTTATGAATTCCGGGAATGAATGACTGACAGAGAAAGATTTTTTGAATCTGTTCCGGATCTAGGCAAAAAAAAAAGACATTTGGCATACAAGCTGTTCTACAGAATCTACCTACTTATGCACACTTACCCATCCCAGCTGACATTAACTTTCAACAAAATAGTGCAAGTAAAAAGGAAGGCTCCCCAACAGGGCACTTACCTGGGTAAACAACTGAAGCAAAGTTATCAGTGACCAAATGGCAATTGGTCTGAGGGATCCATGACCTGCATCTGGGCTGGCAGCCAGACAGTCTGAGGATCTGGTGCCTGTACATCTGTCTTTATAACCTAACGCATATGAGCTCAAGTTGTGCGTCAGACGTACGACCTCAGGAAGGTAAAGCTTTGGTACCCTGGCTAGACGTCAGTGGTGACAACACTGCAACAGTGATTAGAGTCAGGACATCTACTATACCCAAACATACACTACAGACAGCAAAAGAAGATTACACAAAGGAATCTTGTAAGCTAAATTACAATCCCTGCCACCTGTACATAGGCATTAACAACTACATTAATGAATTAAATGAGAAGTTAAGTCAGCCAGCTCTAGTGGCTCTGGAATAATTAAAGAAATCTGTACAAATAACACATTACAAATATTACAATAAATACAGCAAATTAAGTGCAAACAAATGATGCATTTTTTTAAATCACATTTTTCATTACTCATAAGGCATACTTTTCATTAATCAAAATAATCTGCTAAGTTTCAGAGTAAATGGGTGAGTTGTTCTAGCACCTTTTCAAACCTCATCAGCTTTATCAGATGTATTTAAAATAGATGACACAAAAACAGATTTTGTTTTACTTGTACACACATACCACATTATTCAGCAAGTCACAGCATATTCTGTAATGGGAATTTGTCATGTTAAAATTTAAACAAATGTTAGTGAAAACAATGAAAACAGAAAACTTGTTAAACTTATCTATACTACTTACAATTTCACAGCTTACAAGCAAAAATTATACTTCACAAAACTAATAGTTTTTGTGGATAAAACAATTAAGTCGTTTCATCTTGCACTGAAACAAACACCAGAGCATTACAGCCTTCCTCCTATTTTGAAAAATACGAAAGCTATTCTTTCTTTTTATTAAATGTTCAAATTTAAACAGTAACACAAGTTCATAAATATTAAAGGTCATGTTCAGAGCAGCGATGCTATCTGTAAGGAAAGACTTACTGTTTTCCCAATTGCAATTGTGTACTTCCATTCACTAATTCTCATAAAACTAAAGTGCGACTTTTATCACTTCACCTAAAATTTTAATTTTCAAACGTCTGGCAAATGACACAAAACTAACACCGGATACTTGCCATTATATTTTTTGATGAGGAATTTTAGTCCATTTTGATTGCGTTTTGGAGGGGTTACAAAAAGAAGCTTAAGTTTTCTGTCAGTATCCCCCCCAAAAAAAAATATGTGAAAGGACAGGGGACCACAATTAATTATACAATTGTATGGCAGTTAGTTTTCTGCCAAACTGTTAAGTTAATAGTTTGGCAAATAAATAACTGCTTACAAGTGCATATCAAATCTTTTAATTAAAAAATTAAATCACACATTCTTAATAAGGTCAGTACCAATGGGCAAATGAGCATCTAGTTTTCAGTTTCTGTATTTTGTGGGCATTTTAAACTTGGAGTTTTACTGAAATGCTGCAAAGACTTTAGTTTTTAGAAATGAGTGATCGCAAGCAAAAAGATGTGAACAGATAATCATAAATAAGTCAACATGATCTTCTAAAGACACACCATAAAAGCAGCTTCCATTATTACCAGTCATGCAGTATCCATCCATCCATAACCTTTCTTCCCATTTTTGTACATGGGGTTGGGGTGTCACTTCAACAGCAACAGTCATCTAGAGCCAAGGTTCACCAGGTGGCTAGCCTTGCCGTTGATATAAACATCCCAACACAAAACTGCTGTCGCCATTTTATTTCCTATCCTCGACCTACATAATGAAGTGACCAAATGACTACATACAGGAGGAAAGGGCAGGAAAGATGAAGTTTCTTACATCTTGATCTTCAGTCACTCCAAGATTACATAAAATACTCAACTGCCTTCTCAAACTTCACTTGTCCTCCAGGACATTAGTCTGCCTGTATTCTTCTCACAAATTCCATTATTTCTATTAAATTTGATCTCTGATCCCACCTCCAATCTTTGATCTCCATTAAAACTTACACACAATTTTTCAGTAATTATTTTTAAGTAGCCCATAGGTTAAAAATTAGGCAGTAGTACTGTACATCTATGCAATTCAGATTCTATATCCCAATTCAAGAGAGTAATTTCCTTAATTACTACCATTTGTTCCCACAACACTTCTGTAAAAGTAATCTATTTTTTTAAACCTGCTAACAGGGTACAATTCCAAAAACATGTTCCCAATTCTCTCTTGCTTCCTTATCACACTTCCGAATCCTATGAGGTCTAACTGGACCATAAAAAAACACTCATGCAAACATTCTACACCTTCTGGACTTTGCTCCATACTTAGGAGCCCTACACATTTTTTGCACTCTTCATTTGTAAACTGCCTATTATTTCTCTAATATTTTCTAACTCGCTCCATTTCTTATAGTTATCGTTCAATATTTTACACCCTCTACTGAATAACACCAGCTTGTTTTCTAGATGGAACTAAAAACTCTACCAGAGCTGTTCTTTCACTTTGGTTTCCCCTATCTCTTTCAGTTTGCATATAATCTTATCAGTTCCTGACAAAGAAGGCAATCTTTAACCTGCAGTCCAAATTCCTGCTTAACCTCTTCCCACTCTCTACTACCTTTCCCTACTGAATTATTTGCTTCTAATATCTTGGATCCTTTTCTAATTTCATCCAGTAAATTTCAGTTCTCTCTTACTCATCTCTAAACCCCTAACTGCATGAACCCTAGTGACAAAATTTCCTTTCTCCATTCTCATGTGAGCTTAGTTTTTAGAACACTTTGATACTTTATGAATATTAATATGCTGTACATTTTATTGTTGTTCTCCTTAAAGAGTTACATCCATAATCCTAGCCTCTCTCCAGTCCCACTTTATGACCTTCTGCTTAAGTAATGTATATAAGCCTTAAATGTGCAGCTTTAAAATACCCCCCTCAAATTAGGTAACCCTAAACTACTGAAATTAATCTAGGGTGCACAACCCAATAGTAAAACAAAAAGTTGTCCAGTGGTCACCAAGGAGGCTCTGGGTTGCCCAAAAAATGTGAACATATGCTAAACATTTAGTAAGGATATTCAAAACACCAAATCATGCCAAAAGTTATAGAAACATGATTGCCAAAATTCATAATAAATATTTTTTTGTTAATCAAAGATCAATAAAATGCTTTTCATTCCACCAAGATAGGTCCCACTGTATCAAATTGCTAAAAAATACAATTGCTTAACACATAATTCATTCTTAAATTTATCCCCCAAAACCCACAAATCCTTCAATAAATGTCTAATACCTAAAAAAAATGTCAGTTTTAAAAGTTTATCTATGTATACAGATGGGGGTAGGTTTTAGAACCTTGTGCCACAGCAATGGCTCTAAATGGTAGACTCTTAATAAATATCTTTAAAAAAAAAAAAATATATATATATATATATATATATATAAATATATATATATATATATATTTTTTTTTTAATATTCTAATATTTCTTCCTTATGTCATCTAGCAAACAAGATATGAGGTATTTTGGGGGCTGGTGCGTTATGGGTATGGAGGAGCTTGAGAGTTTCTTTTGGCCATAAGCTATATACTAAATAGTTACAGCTGAGTTAGATCCAAAGTTCAGATCTGAATGCAACAGTTGAGGAAGAATGAAAATGATCAACAAAGATGGAACGTTATGGTACGTACATAACTATCTGATGTTGTCAATTTTCATTCATTCCTCAACTTTTGGGACAGAGTCCCTATCTATTTGATGTTTCTGAGCATGGCTGAACCAAAGGCTGCTCTTCCCCTTGAGACCAGATCCAATTTGTAATGAGTAATAAAAGTATGAGGATTAGCCCAAGTGGCGGCTGTGCAAATGTCATCCATGGAATGATCGGATAAAAATACAGACGAGTTTGTCACAGATCTAGTACAGTGGGCTCTTAAAGGTTTTGATAATGAAATCCTCGGTTTACTATAGACAAAGGATATGCAGTCAGTAATTCATCTTGCTAATGTTACTCTTGTAACACACTTTCCTAGCTTGTTGCCAGCAAAGGATATAAATAACTGATCATACTTTCCAATATCTTTTGTTCTGTGTAAGTAGAAACGCAGCTGTCTATGAACATCCAGCAACTGCAATATATATATTCACCTTTTTCAAATTCTGGAAAGAAAACAGGCAAGTTAATAAATGGATAGATATTGAATTCTGACACCACTTTAGGAAGGAAGAGTTGGTTGTTAATGTCACACTAGTCTTATGGAAAATAAAATAAGGCAGTTTACAGGACAATGCTTGAAGTTCTGAAATTCTTCTAGCAGAGGTAATAGCTACTAGAAATATCGTTTTCCAGGTCAGGAATTTAAGATCACATTTTCCTGCTGGTTCAAAGGGGGAATGGATTAAGGCCTGAAGTAGAAGATACAAATCCCATGGAGGAGTAGGATCTTTATAAGGTGGTCTAAGTAAAATAGTACCTCTTAGAAAGGCCTTGCATATCATAGTAGAGGCTAGGGAAGAACTGTCAGCTTCTATACGAAAGTTAAAGATTGCCACTAACTGAACTTTAATGGTAGAGGAGCAAGTAGTTTCATTGAAAATTTCTGCCAAAAACTCTAGGACACTTTGTGTAGGGGCTGAAAAAGGATGGTTATTTTTTCAGTGCACCCAACAATCTCGCCCATTTACTTTTGTAAATTTTTCTAGTAGAAGCTTTATAGGAAGATAAGAGATGAGATCATTGTTGTCTGGCTAGTAACAGAAGTTAAGAAACCAAGCTGCTAGCCTGAAGTTTGAGATATCTAGATGAATCATGATTGCCAGGTGGGAGGTTTGGAATCAGATCCAGAATCCAAGATGGGTAAAGAAGACGAGGCCAAAGGAAGGGGAACCAGACCTGTCGAGGCCAGTAAGGTGAAATGAGGATGACTGCTCTTCAACAGTGAAATGAGGATGACTTTGCTCTTCAACCTTGCATCTTTCTGCAGAAACATGGGAATCAAGGGAGTTGATGGATAAGTATAAAGATGACTGCAGGGCCAAACATGGTGCAGAGAATCTCTCAGCGATTCCCCCAGAGAGTGCTGCTGCACTAGTTGCTCAGGGGAGATGTGAACAGATCACAGCAAGGCTGGCCCCACTGAAGGAAAATCTCTTCCATCACTTTCATGTTGAGAGACCACTTATGAGGTAGTAGAATAGACCTGCTCAATTTGTCTATCACAGTGGACTTCCCTGGAATGTGCGTTGCTATCAGAAAGTGGCTGCACTGCCACACTCTGAGTGCTTCTCAACACAAAGGGTAAGATCTAGTTGTTCTTTTTTTGTTGATGTACCAAACTACTGACATACTGTCTGTTTGAATCGCAACTGTCCCCAGAGGTAGGGCGTGCTGGAAAGTTTGCAAATCTAAAAGCAATGCTCTGATCTCCAGGATATTTATATGTAAATTGGCCTCTTCAGGGGCCCAAGTGCATTGGACTGTATTCCCCAAGGAAGTCTCCCCCCTCACCCAATCTGGAAATGTGTCGTGGTTGCTGTGGCCTTGGGTTGAGGGAGAATGAATGGACGGCCTTGTAAAACCTGACCTTACCCATCACCACCAAAGGGATTTTTTTGCATGCTTGTGTGATCCTTATTTGAAATATCTGCTGATAAAGAATTGACCATTGAGATCTAGCATCCACTGAGGAATTCTCATATGAGATCTTGCCAGGGGGACTAGAATTACGGCTGCTGAATTTGACCCCAAGCCTTGAATCAATCGGGCTGAAATTTTGGTGCTGTGAACAATTTTTGTGACCCGGAATCTCAATGTCTGTACTCTGGCTAAAGAAAGTGAAGCTTCTGCAGATACTGTACTGAAAATTGCCACTATGAACTTTAGTGTTTGAGATGGCTGCAACTGAGATTTGTTGTAATTTATTAAAATTCCTAGAAGGGAACAAGTTTGGAGTACATGGTCTCTCACTACGATGAGTAAATGCCTGGTCAGGGCAGTGATGAGCCAGTCATCTAAATAAGGAAACACTCAGAATCCCTGTAGCCTTAAGACAGCTGTCATCACTGCCATGCATATGAACACCCTGGGGGTTGTGGAGAGACCAAAGGGCAGAGCGCTGAACTGGTAATGTCCGACTCTCAGCCAAAAATCTAAGAACCTTCTGGACTGCCTGTTCATTTTTATGTGACAGTATTCATTTTGAAAGGTCTAATGGAATGAACTGTAACCATCCAAAATCTTGAGTGTTGAACTGACTTGTTCAATTTACTGAGATCCAGAATTGGTATCCAGTCCACCGTTTCCTTTGGCACTAAATATAATCTTGAGTAAGTTCCAGATTCTCTTTGGTCTGGTGGGACCTCTTTAATGACTCCCTTTTTTAGCAGCTTTTGTATTTCAAGTGCTGCTGCTTTCCACTAACTGGGTGGAACATTGGGGAACTTTTGTGAGGATGGGGGTGGAAGGGAAAAGGGAATTACATAACCTCTGGAAATAATCTCTTGAACCCATGTATCTTGTTATATCTAGCCAGGCTCTCTGCTGCAGAGATAAATGACCTCTGACTGCCTTCAGAGGGGGACAATCAGGCCTCCTTTCAGGAGTGCTGGTAGGTCCTGTCAGAGGACATGTCTCTAGACCCTTGGTTTTGTGGGCCACCTCTGCTGTGTGGGCGGCATCTTCCATTAGTGCCCTCTTGTCTCTGGGGGAACCAGCTCCATGTGGATCTTGGAGAGGACTCAGATTTTTTGAACCACATTTTCTATCCCCTTCACTGGTTCCTAGAGAAGGTCCTTTGAGGAGCTCAAAAAATGTACTCCTACAGCAGAGTCTCTTTCCATCTTTTTCACAGCTGGAGTGTGCGCCCTTCACTTGGGGCCAAATAAGGAAGATCTGTCAAAAAGAGCACTGATGAAAGAAGACTTGAAGGGCTCCACAAAATCACAAAAGTGCATCCAGGTGTGCTTCCTTACTGAGATGCCTGAACCCGCCGTCCTTGAGGTACCCTCAGCCACATGAGAGATAAGCCGTATGTACAAATTTGAAAGGGACTGAAGGGATGACAACTGAGAGGCTACTGAAGTTCAAGCCTCAGCAGTAGTGGTCCCTGAAAAAGTAGTGGAGAGTTCTTTTATCAAATCTCCTTGCAACCTAGTGAAGTGTGCCAAATAGTTCAGAGACTTAAGAACAAAAGTTGTTGCAGCATAGACACGCTTCCAAATCTGTCCAAAGCCCTAGGCTGTCTGTTAGGGGGGATGGACAGTGAAACACTGTTCAGCAAGTTCCTTCTTTGTGGCCACGGTCATGCTCTACTCAGTGGCATACTGCCTGCTCAGAGGCGATCTGTGCCTGACGTATAAAGCCATGTCCAACCCGGAATTAATGGACATGCTGCACCTCAGAAAATCCAAATCCCATCGAGCTACGAGCTCGAGAGACTTGAACCTCAGCACTGAAATAAATAGGACATGCTGGAGGGACAGATTCATAACCCAGAGGCTCCCTTCACTCTGGAATAAAATCCCAGTCCAGGTTAGGCAGAATCCCTCATTGACTCTCTTCAAGAGGAATTTTGATGAGTGGATGGGAGATCGTAGGTTTACCCTGGGTATCACTTCTGTGTCACTGTTAGACAGAGGCACAGTATACTAACCTCGAAAAAGGGCATAGCAAAATTAATTTAAAATGGGTGGCGAAAGCCAAACACACTCTGGCTAGGCTTATAAATGCCCTAGGGCAGACAGCCTAGTATGAACCTATGAACCATGGCATCTACTGGTACTCCCTTGCTCCAGAATTCCTTTCCTGTCAGTGCTGACAGAATTTGGTCTGGTCTCTTGGGAATAGGTTCAACCACATCAGGTTCCTTCCATGCCCGCTGAGATATTAAATCAGTGAGCTCATCAGTGGGCAGAGTTACCTAAGGAGATATATGGGCCAGATTCAAATGCCTACAGGAACACTGATTCCTCCAGGAAAGGACTTTGGGAGGACCAATCACCCAATTGTTTGAGGATCTCTAGAATGTCTCCAAATTAGACATTTTCAGGTGGTGATCTAGGGGATCCCACCCCTTCATCGAAATCAGTGTCTTCTGTGATAGATTCCTGTGGGCAATCTAAGTGTCGACTCCTGCACTTTCTCTTCTTGGATATTTCCTTTGTGGGATGTTCCAGGGAAGTATTGGAAGAAATGGAAATACCCTGCTGGGTAGCCTGGAGGGGTTGGACTGGCTGTGCCTGTGGAGTCTAATGTTGGGGCAAAAGGCACAGACACAAGATGTTGAAGGATGATCCGAGGGGATAACACAGCTTCAGCCCACTGAAGCAAAGAACACACTCTTCTATACCTCAAAGGCAGAAAGTCCCAGGGAGAAGGAAGCTGACTGAGCCAGGAAGCCATGCTTCTACTCTATCATCTCCGTCTGCCCGAAAGGCAATCTACCCAAGGCAGAGTTCAGAGCTAAGCTGTCCAAAGTAGAGTCTCCGAGGAGCAGATATGGCTCTGAAAACTTCGGAGTTGATTCCAACACCTTGGATCTGACAGAGAAGCTACAGCTCTGAGAGGCACTCAGCTCTTAACTCGTTGGAGCCCGGGTGCTCAGAGAAACCCTTGGATCTCAGGACACAACTATCTTCGGATCCAATCCAGCCGGGCTCAGCAAACTTGGGTCCAAGGTCTCCGAAACGAAGAGATGAATCGGAGGAGCCAATACTGGAGAGGTAGAGCTACCCTAGACTTCCTTACTCAAAGGGGTAAGAGCTGGGAGAACACCCATCTGTATCTGTGCTGAGAGAAACTTCCTCATCATTCTATCCATGTTGGCTTTGGTGAGACTCCTGGAAGAACGATATGAAGCAACTGATGGTTATTTCGAACGTCATCTCTCTAGATAAGGAGAAGGGACATTAGGTCTAAGGGGGGAAGAGTATCAGATCTGTGGAAGAGATTCAGGATCTAACATACTCTGCTCTGAGGATGTTTTAGGGGACCATGTCGAAGTCTTCGATCCGGAAGGCTTCAGATCTGACCTGAACTGTTTCTGTGATGGCTCCGTTGAGGACAGAGTCAAAGATCCCAACTTCTTTGGAGACCTTTTGTAGCCCCTTTGAAGTGAATTTAGGGGGGATGTACCCCAGATATAGCTTCCAAAAAAGTAGTACGCAGAAGTTCTTTTAGTATCAGCTTATTTTTATGGTTTGCTACTTCTTGGAGATTAAAGCTCTTGCAAATATGGCATTCTAAGTTAATATGCCCTGGGCCTAAACAACAGATGCACAGATCACGAGCATCCAAACAAGTTAGCTTATGGCCATGCTTCCTACATTTTCTGAAGTCTTTTTCAATAGTAGCAACAATTTTTTTTTTTGGGAAAGAGTAAAGAGGAATGAAAAAAGAAAAAGTACCAATGGTGTAACAAGAAAAAGTTACAGAAAAAGAAATGTATATTTTAAAGTTTTAAAATTTTAAGAAATGAGATATTAAAATTAAGCAAAAATACCAGCAACAGTATTCAAAGAAATACAAAGGGATAAATACGAAGAAAAAGTTAATCAATAAAACTTATCTTTAAATTTGGTTGAGAGCAAAGCTGACCGAGTATTTGCAAAAGCGGGAAACGAGATCCAAGATATATTAGGGGTTGGTTCATTAAGGGTAGGGAAGAGCTCAAGTTTCAGTTGACCACAAGTATATTAACAGCCGAGTCGGATCCAAGGTTCAGATCTTGATCACCAAGCAGTGATAAGATGCTGAACTCTCATTTGTCTGTATTCCTATTGTCTTACTTTTTGTTTCTCGGTTTACTACTTGGGCACACAAGACAGACACCTCTATATAGTTCCCTGGGTAAATCATCTCCAACACCACCTTTCATTATGAAATCAACTAACTTCTCTTTCCACTGGGAATATCACTGCCACTCTTGACAGCTTCCTGTGCCTTGCAAGTTTCCCAACCTAATAAAGATGGGTCCTGAGGTAGTCCTGCAGGTGACTACATAACCAAAGAACACCAGACAGGCATGAAATTTATAGGTATATGATGTGGAAAAATTATTCAGTGAAAAATATCTGCTTGTATAGTTAGCAAAAAAAGACAGCTGACTGAGGTACTTGCATTACCAAAAGACTTCTGTGTGAAAAGATATTTCAGCACTTTTTTTTTTTTTTTTAACAAGAAACATCTTATTAAATTACCATGTATAACACAGGCAATCATGCACTTAATTAACTGAAAACAAACCATACTGACAATTATAGTTGCAAACATTATGCATCACAAACCATGGTGTCATAATTGTAGTTGCAAACATCAAACATCACTTGTAATCTATCCAGTCGCTGTGATTCAAACATTACATAGCTCATTCAAATCCTGCCTTCTTTTAAATCTTGTTCCTCCGCTGCATGTACTGTTCCCACAATTCCCATTATTTCCTATGTAATTTACTCCTACCCTTTTCTAAAGGTCCAAGTTCCGGTTATTTTATCTCTATTAATATATATTCGCTACTTCTAGTAATGTTGGTTTAGGCTTTGATTTCCATTTTCTAATAATTGCTTTTTTGGCAGCCACAATAATTAGACTCAGCAAGGCCTTACTATGTCTAGGCAATTTCCATTCTGTATCATACCTCAAAAAATTATTTCCTTAGTTAAACCAATTTGCTAACCCAGTATCTCTGACAGAGTAGTCTGGAGTGAATCTTTAAAATCTGCCAACTCATTACACTCCCAGAAAATATGCTCCCAGTTACCTATTTTCTTCCATATCACACCTCCAACATTTGCTATCCGAGGAACAATTTTTTTGGAGTCTATTCGGTGTATAAAAATATCTATGTAAACATTTCCAAGCAAAGATCCTAAATCTTCTAGACTTTGCTGCATATTTGGGAGACATACATACATATATTCCTGCATTGTTTCTTTGTGAATTGCTTATCCAATCTCTCTTCCCAATCCTTTATAACTTCCTCTGACTGATTCTTAGAGTTAACAGGTAATATTTTGTATGCTCTACTAATTATTCCTTTTTTAACTTCAGCTTTTGTTCTAAATTCTACTAAAAATTCTACCAGTGCTGGTCTTTCGCTTAGGATCACTATGCCTTTCTCTTTGCCTATACTCAGATATCAATCCTTCATAGGGAAGTCAATCACAATCCTGCAGTCCAAATAAATTCTTGGCCTCTTCCCATTCTATTACCTTTCCCCCTCCAATTATTTGTTCCCAATATTTTGGTTCTTTTACCAGTTTTCTTCAATAAATTCCAGCCCCATCATGCCTATTTCTTTATCCCTAACTGTAGTCATTCCTATCACCGGAATCTCCATTCTCCATACCCATTTTGGCTTAGTTCTTAGAATAATTTCTGCTACTTTATAAATGTAATATTCTGCATGGTTACTGTTATTCTCCTTAAGGATATGCATCCAAAATCCCAGTATCTCCTCATTTCTTGAGCACCCCCTATGTCATCATCATCCCTTTCCACTTTGAATTATAGGTTTCTGCTTGTGCTATGTATAGAGGGGTCTTAATTGTGCAGCTCTGAAATACTCCTCCAAATCGGGTAATCCCAAACTGCCTTGTTCAAAGGAAATAATCAGCTTAGCCCACTTGACTCTTGCCATATTCCCCTGCCAGACAAAATCCTTCAGCTCTTTATTAATTTCTATCCACAATTTCTCCTCTGGTTGATAAAAATATGCCTTACCCGTGTATAAAACTAAATGGACTAAACATTTTAACTGCTTGTACCTTGGCTATCCATATCCATATAACATAGTTTTCCATTTCTAAGTTTTTGTATCATCTTATTAGCCTCTTGCCACATATCCTTAGCTGCCACACCAAAATCCTTTTTAATCCATACTCCTAAGTACTTCATTTTATCACCTCTCCATAAATATGGATATTGCTGAACAAATTCAAGTGCGGGTACATAATTTACACCTATAGCCTTTGTTTTAGCTTCATTCATTTTGTATACAAAAAAGATTTGAAATTGCCTCGAAATGTTCCACAACACTCAAATGTCCTTTTCTGGTTTTATCAGCTATAAAACAATATCACCTGCAAATAAAGCCAGCTTTTCTTGACTACCATCCATACCAATTATATCCTTGAATTTCTGAGTCTACTATTTTCTTTACCAATGATTCTAAATATAGTGCAAATAAAGGGGAAAGAGGACACTCCTGCCTGGTTCCGCCTTCAAACAGAAATTATCAGAGAGGAACTCACCAACTTTAATTTTCGCCTCCTATCCCTCATATATCCTCCTAATCAACCTTATAATTTTATCAGGAAATAGAAATGTTTCCATTGCCCTGCTCATAAACTCTCAGCTTACTACGTCAAATGCTTTTGCTGCATCAAGTCCCACCAACAACAGTGGCATTTTCTTACATTCAGCTTCCCTCTGGATCATCAATATTCTGTTAATGTTGTCAAATGTTTGCCTTCCCTCCACAAAACAACACTGTCCCATGTTTATCAATTTTGGCATTACTTTTGTCATTCTTTTAACCATTATAGACAAACACTTTATAATCATTGTTTAGTACTGAAATGGGCCTGTATGAAGCTGGATCAGATGGATCTTTACCCTCTTTAGGTATTACAGCTACCACTGCTTTCTTCCGGGAAGCTGGTGCTGCTCCTTCCTCTTAAAATACTGTTAAACAAAACATTCCAGATCTTCATTTTTTTCCCTCCTAGCTTCCTAACTTCCACAGGAAAAGCACATATTCCTGGGGACTTTCCTGTTGATTGGTTGTATATCACCATTTTTATCTCATCTCCTCCTATCCTGAATGTTAGTAATTGAGCCTCATTTAATTCGAACCTTGGCATATTTAATTCTTCCACAAAATTTCCATTTGTACTGTTTCTTGATCTCCATATCTCTCTGCTTTATACAGACTTTCATAACATTTCCAAAATATTTCTAGTACCTCTACAGGATCTCTTGTAATCTTCCTTGTTACAGGGTCCCTAAGCTTGGTGACAACACATTCTACTTTCTATTGCCCGAGTTGTTGTGCTAAAAGTTTTGATGATACCACACCACCATAAAACAGTTGCTTAAAACCAATCTTTCTAAACTTATGCAAATTATCAAGTTAATCCTTTATTTTCTCCTTAGTACTCTGCAGTTCCTCCTCTTGTGGTTCTTTGAGATTCCCCCTATTCTGCAACATTTATCAGTCCCTCTAAATAATTAATGTTGCTTCTTAACCATATCTCTTTCATTTCCACCCTCTTTTTAAACTCCACTTTAATTTTATCCCACTCCCTAGCTATATTTTCAGAAGACATTTCTGTCTTCTCTAAACTCCTGTATAATTTCCAATACTCATTCCTTAAATTCCTCTCTTTTCAACAGATAGGTGGAAAGTGCCATTGTCTCATTTTTATTTCATTACCCTGCATTTTTAGTTATTATTGGCAAGTGATCTGGAATACTTATTAGAAATGTATCAAAATTTTCAATTAAATGCACATGTTCCTGTGAAATGTAAGTTCTTCCTAGCCTAGCCCAGTTTTTGTATCTTAGGTAATATGTAAATTCACTCCAAACTCCTACTACTGAATTCATATCTTACAGGCCAAAATTTTCATAAACTCCTTCAAAAATTTACCTTTTTATAGTTTCATTTCTGGGCCCCCCCAAACACATCTTCTCTACTGCAAATCAAATTCCAGTCCCCACCTATAAGCAAGATTCCCTGCTGAAAAATGATTTTTCCCAGAATTTTCTTAAGCTCCATTACAGCAGTTTTTGGTGGAATATAAATACATGTCTGTGCAATCCTCCTCCCTTGCCAGTAGCCCCTTAGTACTACATATGTACCATTACTATTTTTATCCTCTTCTATCACGACTGGATCTCCTCTTGTGATTAATATAAGTACCCCCACTTAGCCTTTGTCTCAGCTATTCCTCTGAATAACCACCATGAAAATTTCTCTATCAAATTCACGTGTTCAGTTCTTTCTAGAAGTGTCTCCTGTAGCACAGCTATTTGCACCCTACATTTTTTACTACAGTTCATTACTTTCTTTTTTGTATATATCTGTGAGACCATTAACATTTAAAGACATCAAAAGGCTCATTTTGGTAAAAAATTATTATTCTCGTTTTTGGCAACACCCTTTTTGGAAAGCATCTAGTTCCAGCTTTTGTGTTACATGCACACACTGTTTGGCAGGCTGAGCTTTTATACAGTTGTCATATCCATTTGAGCCTATGTTATATCTTACAAAACTTTTTGTTTTACTGAAAGCCCTCAAACAAAACAAAAACAATACACCTCCAGTACACCCCAAAAACCTAATAACTTAATATTAACACAAACACTATGTATTTCTTCAAATACTGAAGTTTTTACTTCATAATAAGAAAACTTGTCTCAAACTGATAACCATACACTCAGACTTGGATCCATGCTAAGACACATGGTACACCCTGTGCTTCTACTAAGTGCTGTCTGGTTTTGTCTTATCTTTATTGCTCTTCCAAAAAGAGAAAACACTTGAATGCTTTCAGAAAAAAGTTATCGCCTAGCCATTAAAAGAAGGAAGTATTCTGTTTTATTGCTCTATATCAGATTGACTCCATGGAGACATGGGAACCAGATACAAGGTTGCTTCTACAAGTATTTATTTGTTAGAGGATATTATATTCAATATTCTTTTTTATTTGCTTTCTTTTAAGACTTGTTACTAGATAAAGCCAGAGCTTTATTCAATCATTCCCCTATTCAAGAATAAAAAAGCACATATTTTTTCTATCATACTCTTTTGAACAGATTTTTTTATACTGCAATGCCTACATTTCTTAAAATTGAAAATCACATTTAAAACTGGAGGAGAAAGAGAAAAGGAGGGAAAAAAAAACAGGGTCACCTGTTTACTTCAATATACCCATTACACTTGAAAATAACTGAGAAAACTTTATAGCATGCAGATATCATGCATTACACAAATATTAGTGAAAAGAACAAACGTCTGTTTTACCGTTTACTCTTTCTTTCCTCTTCCCCTCTCCTAAGTGTTACTCCAAACATTAATGACATGAAGTAGGGCATATGCATTAGGGTCCCCTACAAGTTTAACAAAGTAAAAAAAAGTCCATTATTTGCAGATTTTCTTGTTCTGTCACGTTTCACAAATATAAGTAATGCTTTATAATCCCACACTTATTTGTCAATTTCAAAGTTGTTGGTTTTATTCCTTTTTATTTCCATCTCTCAACTACAGTCTCTGCTTCCTTTCCAACGTACTCTCGGTTCTTCTAGTCAACTCTTGTGTTTTTCTCTCTCAAGTATTTTCTGTTGAAACACTACAAAAGGTTTCACTGGCATAGTCTCTCAGTGTTTTTTATTACCAGAAGCAGCAACAGAATCTCTTCCAGTTTCACAACTCACTTTTTGGTGGACAAACGTTTGTATTTCTCCTTAATATGTTCTGCATCAAAAAATGATTTTGTCCCTCCAGGAAATAATATTCTGAAGATAGCTGGAGACAGCATTTTGAATCTTACACCTCCTTCTCGACATTCCCTAATTAGTGGAATAAATTTACTCCTCTTCTGCCTGGTGTACACTGAGTAATCATTTTACATAAACACTGTACTGTCTCCCACTTTTAGTACTTTCTATGTCTGCCAAAGTTATGTCAAAATCAACTCCTTCTGCTGGTAGGATTGCATCTTTATTATTTAAGGTTTAGGTTACTTTATCATGGCCAGGTCTGGAACAACACACATGATATGCCATTTCAATTAACAACTCCTGCTGTAGAATACCAGTCCAGTTGCTTATTTATGCCTTCATTAAATTAATACAGTCTGTTCTTTCCAGCATGTATGGTACAGCAAAAAGTATCAGATTTTCCCTGCGTGCTCTGTCCTTTAATTATAATATTTTTTTAAACATTTCTTCTTGAGCAGTCTCACATTCAGCCAACCTTTTCTTCATTTCGACCTCCTTTTTTGCAGTTTTATTACCTCATCTGATTATCTGTTTAAAGCTTCTCACATTTTTATGCAGACTTTTATTGGAGTTGCTATACTCCTTCAGTGTTTCATTTGCTTTAATCAGCTCCAAGTACATTTGACTTACGTGTTCAACTATGTTAATGGAATTTGACTTGCGTGTTCAAGTATGTTAATGGACGTCATTTCTTGCTGACATCTAATCTCTCTCTCTCTCACTCTCTCTCGCTCTCTCTCTCTCTCATCCACACCCCAAAAGGTTCTAGCAGACTGCCTAGCACCAAAAGCACTACTTACGTGAATCTCATGACTATACATTCAAATCTGACAATGGCTCCAGTTCTATCCATCCATCCTCAACCCCCTTTCCCAATTTTGCACATGGGGTTGGGGTGTCACTTCAACAGTGACAATCACCTAGGGCCAAGGTTAACACCACCAGCTGGCTAGCCTTGTCACAGTACTTCATCTGTAAAATGCACTCGCACCTACAGCCAGTTTAGAGTATCCAATCCACCTACTGCATGCCTTTGGAAAGTGGGAGAAAATCGGAGCACCTGGAGGAAATGCACACAGTGCACCTCAGCTGAGAATCAAACCGGGGACCCTCCTGCTGTGAAGCAACAATAATAATCACTGCACAACTTTGCTGACCTGGCTGTGGCTATCATCAGTGATTCCAAATGAAGAATTTTAACCCTGAAAGGCACAGGTCTTCAACTACCATAGTGAACGATGACAGAAAAGGCACAAAGGATTGCAAATTTTACAAAAAAGCTCATAACAATGCAACTCTAATGACTGCAGAAAGTACAGTTGTGTACACTTACCATAAATGTAGATGTTCGAGTGTATTCACTGTTGCAGTCATTACATTTCGGTTATCTGCCTGCAGGTAGCCCTCAGCCGAACTGAATACCAGAATCTTGGATTCCTGCATCGGATGTTCTCTTCTTCCATGATGTCAGGTCGTCAGGGGTATAAAACATGCAGCAGAGGCCATTACATCAGTTTTTCTTGCCCCAGATGTCAGGTGCCCCCGCAATGCGAAGCAATTATATGTTATGGTACACCTCCATCAAAAAGCAAATACACCAGAGCAAGAAGGAAAGGTAAGGCCAAGAGAAGTCAGGGGGCTGGAGGGAGAGTAACCATGAGTGCAACAGTGAATACACTCGAACGTCTACATTTAAGTGTATACAACTGCACAATGTTCTTCATGTTTCACTGTTGCAGTCACATTTGGGTTGATTCCCAAAGCTAAGGAAGGGAGGAGGAAGTTAGAGAGCATTAGGGCCAGCTATTAAGCCCTGCAAGACTGCAGTGGCAAAACCAGCTCTGGATTTAGCAAAAATAGGCATGTGGTAATGCTTGGTGAAGGTATGTATAGAAATCCAGGTAGCAGCTTCTAGGATGTCCCTGGCAGGGACTCCTCTGAGAAAGGCTGTAGAGGTAGCTGCAGCCCTGGTGGAATGTGATCTTATCCCCTATGGGGTAGGTTTTCCATGGTGCTTGGAGCAGCAATGAATGCAATGGGATATCCATTTAGAAATTGTTTGCTTTGAAATGGCCTTCTCCTCTGCCCCTGCAGCATAGCCAACTAGCAGCATTTCAGATTTTCTGAGTGGCTTAGTCCTGTCCAAATAAAATCTAAGTTTGTCTGTGCACGTCCAGAGGGTACAGTATTCATTCTCGTTTGTTTTGTGGATTAGGGAAAAAAGTAGGCAAATAAATGGACTGATTTAGGGCCACACTAACACCACCTTGAGCATAAAGGAAGGATTGGTCCTGAGGGAAACCCTGTTGGCATGGAAGATAATGAAGGGCTATACTGCAATCAGGGCCTGTAATTCAGACACTCTTCTTGCTGAAGTGATGGCTAGAAGGTAGGCTGTTTTCCAAGAAAGGAATTTCAACTCTGCAGTTGCAGCTGGCTCAAAAAGAGGGAGAGTGAACTTTTCCAATACAAAGTTAAGGTCCCAGGCTGGAGTAGGGGCTCTCCTGGGGGGGGGGGTCTTAAATTTTTGTCCGCTCCAAGGAATTGCTTTAGCAGGGGGTGAGAGAAGAGGGGTGGCTCAGTATTATAATGTGCCAAAATGGCACAGGCATGAATTTTAATTGATGAGAAGGATAGGCCCTTGTAGAGCATTTCTATTAAGTACTGAAGAATATGAGGTAAGCTAGGCACCGCTGTGCCCATCCCCTGAGTCTGGCTCCAGGAACAGTATTTTTTCCACTTTTCAGCAGGATTTTCTAGTAATAGGCCTCCTTGCCTCCAGAATGACATCTAGCACCTGCTTACTGAGGAATGCTATTGGGGAGCTCAAGGAATTAGCCAGGCTGCAAGGTTCAGGGTTTGAAGCTGAGGATGCAGAATCTGGCCCGCCTGCTGGGACAGCAGGGAAGGGGTCTGACACAGGTGCCATGGTTACAGCAGTGTCATACTGCACAAGAGGGAGTACCAGTGCTGGCGTGGCCAGTCTGGTGCAATCAGTATTGTCCTTGGTTTGTCCTGTTTGATCTTTTGCCGAAGCTTCGAGAGGAGACGCAGAGGGGGAAAGGCATAAACCGCGAGGCTTTCCCAGGAAAAGGACAGGGCATCCACTTTCCAACCGTGACTGTGAGAAGTCCTTGTGCAGAACTTGTTCAATTGATAGTTCTGAGGGGAGGCAAACAAGGCTACCTCTGAAGTCCCCCATTTGTTCCTCAAGAGGTTGAATATTTTTGGTTCCAGTTTTCATTCGTTTGGGTCCATGAGATTTCTGCTTAGGTCATCTGCCAGTGAATTTAGCTTGCCTGCCAGGAATTGAGCTTGTAGGTGCACTTGGTAGCTCAAGGCTGTGTTCCACAGAGCCATGGCTAGTCTGCAGAGAGGGTAAGAGCGGGTTCTCCACTGCTTGTTTATGTACCAAATAACTGTGGTGTTGTCTGTCTTTACCAATAGTTGTCCTGGAAGAATGCGGTCTTTGAAGGCTGTCAGGGAATTCTGTACAGCTAATATTTCTTTTTGGTTGATATGCATGTGCATCTGTCTCGGGTTCCATTTTCCCTGAATGCACTGCCCTGTCATGTGAGCAACGCCCCCATGCATAGTCTGATGCATCTGTTGATAGGGTTTGGGCGGCAGGGGGTAGAGTGAAAGGGAGCCCCTTGTTGTGGTAGCAGGACTCTGCCCACCAAAGGAACTCTGTCTTTATACAAGGAATGCTAGGAATCATTGATTCAAAGTCCTGAGAATGTTGACACCATAAGCTTTTTAGATACCATTGTAGTTTCCGCATATGCAGACTTCCATATGGAATTAGTAGAATCTAAGAGGCCTTGAACCCCAGGACTTGCAGAATTTTCCCTGCAGATAGCTGGTTCTTTGTGGCCAACAGTTTGAAGTAGGTTGTCAAACAGACTTGTTTCTCTGGAGTGAGGAAAGCAATCTGTGAAGTTGTGTTCAAGCTTGCTCCCAGGAATACAATCTGTTGGCAGGGTACTAGGTGAGATTTCTTTTCGTTTATGGTGTACCCCAGTGAAGTTAGAAGTTTCTTTACGAATGCCAGATGTTTTAATAGCAAGTCCAGGCTTTCTGGCTGAATCAGACAATCGTCCAAGTATGGGTATATTTGAATATTTCTCTGCCTGCAAAATGCAATGACTGGAGCTAGACACTTTGTAAATACCTTGGGCGCAGCAGATAAGCCAAAGGGAAGTGCATAGAACTGATAGTGCATGGAGCCTGCCCTGATGCGCAAGTATTTCCTGCAGGCTTCCCTTACTGGAATGCAGTTAAGCTTCCTTTAAGTCTAAGGTTGCCAACCAGGCATCTTTGCCTAGCATAGGAAGCAGCTGTTGAAGTGTTAGCATTATGAATTTA